>NC_058409.1:30115278-30289757 GCF_002201575.2 Neomonachus schauinslandi | reverse complement strand
AGCCTGCCGGGAGTTGTAGTCCAATGTCCCGCTGCTCCTATGAGTTGGACTACAATGACCAGCATGCCCCGCGCTTCTCGCCCCGTCCCTTTCAGCCTCGGGCGCTGGGGAGGCTCCGCAGACCTGCTGATTGGGAACCGATATGGCTGCGACTCTGGGCAGCGGAGAGCGCTGGACCGAAGGTACCAGGTCCTTGCCGGAGGGTGGGACAGGGCAGAGTTGGGAGAGGGATGGAGCTCCTTGAGATTACTGAGGGCTGAGACCCTGGGCCTGAGGTGAAGGATGGAGGCCTATGAAGAGATGCTGAGCCTGAGTAGGGTTCCGAATTAGGTGGGGGACCGCCCAGGGCAGGGGCCGGGATCTGAAAATCAGGAGCGCTGGCTCAAGCTAAGGAACTGGCTAGGAGCCCAGAGTACCCGTGATGACTTTTTTGCCTCCGGCCCCCAGCCCCGCCCCGTCTTGGCCCGTGCCCAGCTTAGGACCCGCGGTGGTCAGGTCCCGCCTGTGCCAGGGTGGCTGGGAGGTCAGCAGGGTGATGCGGATTCCCACAGCTTGCTTTTCCGGCCCCTATCCTCGCTCCGCCCAAGTAGGCCGCCTGACTCTCAATCTCCGTTTGGTCCTGTTCCTGCAGCCCACATCAGGACCGATGGGCCGGCCTTTTCCATCCTGCAGTCAAGCAAAGAGTATTGATTCAATACCTATTATGTACCCTGCATTATGCTGATCGTGCAGTAGGGATCTGACAGACTTGGGCCCCTGAGATCACAAAACTCACAATCCATTGAGGGAGTTCGACAGGTAGACAGACAATTACGAAACAGAGCCACTAAGTCCTGAGGTCTTAGGTTTGGGAAGCACACTGACAGCCTGGGTGTCAGAGGAGGCCTCAGGAAGAAAGTGTGACATATGATGACATGAAGGATGCTTTGGAGTTAGTCAGGATGACTTAGAGGAAGAATGTTGTAAGCAGAGGGAACAGCATGTGCAAAGGCACAGAGAAAAGAGAAAGCATTGCTGATCTGAAAGGCATTTGGTGTGGCTAGAGCATAGGCTGCAAAAGAGCTCGTGGTGAGGGAGGAGGCTGCAGAGGCAGGCTGAGCCTATAAGAAATTTGGACAAGGAGCAGTGGGTAGTCACTAAGGGATTTTAGGCAGGAGAGAGACATTTTTAAAGCCTCTTCCAGATCCTCCAGACAGGACCTGAGTCTTCTGCCTTCCTTGACTGGATTGCTATGGCCTTCTTTACATTCTCCAGGTGTTATGATGAATCGAATCTTCTCCCTTTAAACTATAACCCCTTTGTGGTCAGAAGTAGGTCTTACCCATATATCTAGCCAAGTGTGTTGTTCTATAACTGCTAGTTTAAAAGAACTGAACTCACCCCTACTTTAAATCTTAGTGGTGGGAAGCATGGCAACAACAACAACAACAAATTATTTTATGAGCAATGTGACTTCTGACCATGGATCACAGAAAAATAGGCTTCCCCCTCCACTGCACTAAAGGTAGACACCTTTTGAAAGGTAAGGTACTGAGGAGATGCCTCTTAAGCCCCTTCTCTGGCTCTGATTCAAAATTATTTGTTGAATGACCACTGTAGGTATGGTGGACATTATTATGCTTCATATTTCTAGCATTATAAGTTTTTCATGGTTGCCTCCGTATTTACTATATTATTTTCTCAAGGAAGATGTCCATTCAATTTTATATGGATGCTTAAAAGTCAGTATGATGTCAGTAGTTTGGCCTTCACACTCATGGCCACAAGCAGCCTCCCTGATAGCGAGGGCAGGTAGCAAAGTTAATTGCAGATCAGACTGAGGCCTAACGGAGGGGCTATTGCTTTGCAGCTTACATTGATGCAGTTAGAAGAAACAAATACCCAGAAGATAGACTTCCTGAAAGTCATGATCCCTGTGGGTGCTGTAACTGCATGAAAGTGCAAAAGGAAAAGAAGTCTGAGCATGAGTGGAATGCAACCCGACAGAGTGAGGGAAGTGCCACTTACACTGAGGAACAGCTGCTCGGGGTACAAAGGTGAGTCTATGGTGGGATTCAATGAGTGATTTTAATGTAGAGTTCCTGGCAGAATGTGTTACATAAGCATTGACTGTTATTGGTACTTTTATTATTATTATGGAAGCACAACAGCTTCTTGGCTTCAGAGGCAAGACTAGGTGGGAGTGGAGTGTTAGGGTGTAATCTGAGGTAACTTTACTGCTTCTGTGTCGGAGAGGCAGGGAAAACCAACTAGACGAAACAGACATCTATACAACAGTCTAGCCAACAACATCAGAATACACATTCTTCTCAATATACATGAAACATTCTCCAGGATAGATCAGATGTTAGGCTGCAAAACAAGTGTCAATAAATTTAAAAGGATTAAAATCATACAATGTATGTTCTCTGATATCGACAACAGAAGCAAATTTAGGAAATTCACAAATATGTGAAAATTAAACAGTATATTCCTGAAATAACAAATAGGTCACAGAAGAAATCATACGAAAAATTAGAAAATACTTTGAGATGAATGAAAATGAAAACACAACATACCAAAATATACAGGATGCAACTAAAGCAATACATAGAAGGACATTTATAGCTTATATATATATATATATATATATATTTAAAAATCTCAGATCAGTAACCTAATCTTCCACCTTAACAAACCAGAAAAAGCAGAGCAAAAAGAGTACACTAAATCCAAGCAAGCAGAATGAAGGAAATAATATAGAGTGGAAATAAATGAAATCGAGGTTAGAAAAACAACAGAAAATCAACAAAACCAAAAGTTGGCTTTTTGAAAATATCAACAAAATTGAAAAACCCTTAGCTAGGCTAACCAAGAAAAAGAGAAGACTCAAATAACTAAAATCAGAAATAAAAGAGGGAACATCACTACCAATCTTACAATGATAATAAAGATTTTAAAAGGATACTATGAACAATTGTACACCAACAAATTAGATAACCTAGATGAAACAGACAAATTTGTAGAAATGTACAAACTAGGAAATCATACAGACCTACCACAAATATAGCGATTAAATTAATAATAAAAAAATTTTACCCTGTGACCCAGCAGTTGCACTACTAGGTTTTTACCCGAAGGATACAAACAGTGATCCGAAGGGGCACCTGCACCCCAATGTTTATAGCAGCAATGTCCACAATCACCAAACTATGGAAAGAGCCCAGATGTCCATTGACAGATGAATGGATAAAGAAGAATGGATAAAGAACATACACACACACACACACACATAGATACATAAAATGGAATATTACTCAGACATCAAAAAAATGAAATCTTGCCATTTGCAATGATGCAGATGGAATTAGAGGGTATCATGCTAAGCGAAATAGCCAATCAGAGAAAGACAATTATATGATTTCACTCATATGTGGAATTAAGAAACAAAACAGGATCATAGGGGAAGGGAGGGAAAAATAAAATAAGACAAAATTAGAGAGGGAGACAAATCATAAGAGACTTTTAACTATAGGAAACAAACAGGGTTGCTGGGGGTGGGGGGTGGACGGATGGGGTAACTGGTTGACGGGCATTAAGGATGTAATGAGCACTGGGTGTTATATGCAAATGATAAATCACTGAACTACCTCTGAAACTATCTCTGAAACTGTTAACACACTATATGTTAATTTTTTTCCCCACACTATATGTTAATTAATTGAATTTAAATAAAATAAAATTTTTAAAAAATTTTCCCACAAAGAAAAACCTAGGCCCAGAAGCCTTCACTGGTAAATTCTACCAAACATTTGAAGAAGAATTAACTAATCCTTCATAAACTATTAGAGAAAATACAAGAGAGGGGAGCACTTCCCAACTCATTCTATGGGGCCAATATTACACTACAAGTAAAACCAGACAAAGACATAAGAAAACTAAACTAGCAATCAATATCCCTTATGGATATAGATTCTAGCAACATATAAAAACATATAAAAAGGATTATATACCTTGGGGCATCTGGGTGGCTCAGTTGGTTAAGCTTCTGACTCTTGGTTTTGGCTCAGGTCATGATCTTGTGTCCGTGAGATTGAGCCCTGCGTCCGGCTCTGTGCTCAGCGGGGAGTCTGCTCCTCTCCTCCTCCCTCTGCCGCTCCCCCCAATTATGTGCCCTCTCTCTCTCTCTCAAATAAAAAAAAAAAGAATAAATATTTAAAAAAAAAGATTATATACCTTGACCAAGTGGTATTTATCCCAGGAATGCAAGGTTGTTTAACACATGAAAATTAATCAGTGTGATACACCATATTAATAGAATAAAGGACAAGGCCACATGATCATTTTAATAGGTACAGAAAAAGCATTTGACAAAATCCAACACTATTTCATGATAACAATACTCAACACAATAGGAGTAGAAGAGAACCTCCTCAGCTGTTAAAGGCCATCTACCAAAAACCCACAGCTAACATCGTCATACTTAATGGTGAAAAACTGGATGCTTTCCAAGGTCAAGAAAAAGACAAGTATGTTCACTCTAGCCACTAGAGGTTCAAGCCAGGGCATTTTGGCAAGAAAAAGAGATATAGAAGTCATCCAGATTGGTGGCGCCTGGGTGGCTCAGTCAATTGAGCTTCAGACTCTTGGTTTCGGCTCAGGTTATGATCTCAGGGTCGAGAGGTCCAGCTCCATGTTCGGGCTCCACACTCAGCAGGTAGTCTGCTTGAGATTCTCTCCCTCTCCCTCTGACCCTCCCCCACCCACTTATGTGTGCTCACGCTCTCTCTAAAATAAATAAGTAATGGGATTCCTGGGTGGCTCAGTCGGTTAAGCGTCTGCCCTCAGCTCAGGTCATGGTCTCGGGGTCCTAGGATAGAGCGCCATGTCTGGCTCTCCTCTCAGCGGGGAGCCTGCTTCTCCCTCTCCCCTTGCCTGCTGCTCCCCCCTGCTAATGCTCTCTCTCTCTGTCAAATAAATAAAATCTTTAAAAAATAAAAAATAAATAAAATAAATAAGTAAATCTTTTAAAAAATTGAAAAAATTAAAAAAAAAAAAAAAGAATTCACCCAGATTGGAAAGAAGTAAAACTGTATTCATAGATGATATGATATAATATAGAAAATCCTAAGGAATAGGGGCGCCTGGGTGGCTCAGTCAGTTAAGCATCTACCTTGCGCTCGGGTCGTTATCCCGCGGTCCTGGGATCGAGACCCAGGACAGGCTCTCTGCTCAGCGGGAAACCTGCTTCTCCCTCTGCCCGCCACTCCCCCTGACTTGTGTGCTGTCTCTCTCAAATAAATAAATAAAATCTTTATTTAAAAAAAAGAAAGAAAATCCTAAGGAATACACACACACACACACACACACAGTTAGAACTAATAAATGAGGGGCACCTGGGTGGCTCAGTTGGTTGGGAGTCTGCCTTCAGCTCAAGTCATGATCCCAGGGTCCTGGAATGGATCCCCGCGTTGGGTTCCCTGCTCAATAGGGGGTCTGCTTCTCCCTCCGACTCCCCCCACTTGAGCTCGTTCTCTCTCTCTCTCTCAAATGAATAAATAAAATCTTAAAAAAAAAAGAACTAATAATTGAGTTCAACAAAGTTGCAAAATACAAGATCAGTACACAAAAATCATTGTTTTTCTGTACTGTAGCAATGAACAATACAAAAATGGAAAAGAAAATAATTTCATTTCTAACACCATCAAAAAAGTATAAAATGCTTAGGAATAAATTTAACAAGAGAAGTGTAAGATGTACATTGAAAACTACAAACTTCATTTAAGGAAATTAAAGAATGTGTAAATAAATGGGAAGATTGACTGTGTTCATGGAGCTAAATATTGGAAAGGCTTATTTTATTAAGGTTTAATATTGGAAATATGGTAATACTACTCAAATCGATCAATAGATTCAACATATCCCTATCAAATCCCTCGCTGCCTTTTTTGAAGACATTGACAATCCAATACTAAAATTCATATGGTAATACAAGAGACCCAGAATAGCCAGAACAGTCTTGAAAAAGAACAAAGTTGGAGGACTCACATTTCCCAGTTTGAAAACTTATTACAAAGCTACAGTTATGATGTAGACTAGCATAGGATAGACATGTAGATCAATGGAATAGACTTGAGAGTCCAGAAGTAGGCCTTTATATTTATGGTCAATTGATTTTTTTTTTTTAATGTAGGCTCCACACCCAGCCTGAGCTTGAACTCAGGACCCTGAGATCATGACCTGAGCCAAAACTAAGAGTCAGAAACTTAACAGACTGAGCCACCCATACATCCCAGGGTGTCTGACTCTTGATCTTGGCTCAGGTCTTGATCTCAGGGTCCTGAGATCCAGCCTGGCGTCGGGCTCCGCACTTAGCACAGAGTCTGCTTTTCTTCCTCTCTCTCTCTCTCTCCCTCTCTCTGCCCCTCCCCCCAAAATAAACAAAATCTTTAAAAAAAAAGTCAGACATCTACCAACCAAGCCACCCAGACGTCCCCAGTCAACTGATTTTTTTTTTTTAATTTTATTTGAGAGAGAGAGAGAGAGAGCATGAGAGGGGGGAGGGTCAGAGGGAGAAGCAGACTCCCTGCTGAGCAGGGAGCCCAATGCGGGACTCAGTCCTAGGACCCCGGGATCATGACCTGAGCTGAAGGCAGTTGCTTAACCAACTGAGCCACCCAGGCACCCTCAACTGATTTTTTTGACAAGAGTGCCAAAGCAGGGGCACCTGGCTGGCTCAGTCAGTGGAGCATGCAACTCTTGATCTCGGGGTCATGAGTTCAATCCCTACATTGGGTGTAGAGCTTACTTTAAAAAAAGAAAAGAAAAGAAAGAGTGCCAAGGCAATTTAATAGGGGAAAGAATTGTCTTTAATACATGTGTTGGGACAACTGGATACCCACATGCAAAACAATGCACTTGGACTCCTTTCTCACACAAACACAAAAGTTAACTCAAAGACCTAAAGTAAGGCCTAAATGTAAGAGCTACAGCTATATAACTCTTAGAAGAAAACATAAATGTACCTCTTCCATGACATGACACCCAAAATACAAATGACAAAAGAAAAAAATAGGTAATTGTATTTCATGAAAATTTAAAGCTTTTGTATTCAAAAGATACCATCAAGAAAGTGAAAAATCAATTCACAGTACAGGAGAAAATGTTTCAAATTATGTTTGAAAGTCCCTGATAAGGGACTTATATCTAGAACATATAAAATACTCTTACAATTCAACAATAAAAAGACATATAGCCCAATTGAAAAATGGGCAAAGGATCTGCTAGGCATTCCTCCAAAGAATATATACAAATGTTTAAAAAATATATTTAAAAAAATAATCTACAAATGGCCAATAAGCACATGAAAAGTTGCTCAGTATCATGAGTCATCAGGGAAATACAAACCAAAGCCACAGTGAGATACTACACCACCTCACACCCACTAGGATGGCAATAATCAAAAAGATGGACAACAGCAAGTAGTGATAAGAATGTGGAGAAATGGGAACACTTATATATTGCTTGTAGGAATGGAAAACAGTGTGGCCAGGTTGGAAGATACAATGCCAGTTCCTCAGAAGGTTAAACATAGCACCTGACCTAGCAATCCGCTCCTAGGTAAATACCAAGAGAAATAAAAACATACTTCCACACAAAAACTTGTACGTGAACATTCGTACAGAATTATCCATAATAACCCCCAAATGGAAACAACCTGCATGTCCATTAACTGATGAATCGATAAACAAAATGGGGAATATCCATACAATGAATACTTCTTGGTAATAAAAGGAATGAAGTACTGATACATACTACAACATGAATGAATCTTGAACGTTATGCTAGTCAAAGAAGCCAGACACAAAAGTCCACATTTTGTATAATTCCTTTTATATGAAATGTCCAGAATGGCAAATTTATAGAGACAGAAAGTACATTATTGGTTGCCAGGGGTTGCGAAGTAAAATGAGGAATGACTGCCAATGAGTATGGGGTTTCTTTCTGGTGTAATGAAGATGTTCTGGAATTAGATAATGATGATGGGTGCACAACTCTGTGAATATACTTTGTAAAAGATCAGTGAATTGTGCATTTTAAAAGAGTAAACTTTGTGATATGTGAATTGTAGCTCAAGAAAAATGTTATTAAACAAATAACAAATTTATACAAAAGAGAGAAAGAGGCAGAGGAGTATCTGCCATGGAAGCAGAGATTGGAAACTGGGCTGGGGATCCAAAGGATCCCCATGGGCAGCTCTTGGGGAAGGACCATGACTGACATTCCAGACCCTGCTTTACAGTCCAGCCTGTGTTACTGACTTACTTTGAACTCCTGAGCAAGACCCTGGGCCTCTCTCTGCCTAACTGGATCGTGTAGTTGCAAAAGACTGGAGATATTCTGTAAGTGCCTATCAGTAGAGGATATATATAATCCATAAAATGCAATAAATATAATCCATAAAAGCAATGCAGCTTTTGAAAAGAATGACATAGATATATAATAGCCAATATTTATGGGGTGTCACATGCTATCAAGCACTTTGATGAATACTTCATTTAAATGATAACAGCTTGTGAAATATAGTTCAAATTATTAGCCCATTTCAGAAGATAACACTAAGGCACAGAGGTTAATTACACAGCAAGATAAGATCCCAACCAAGGCATTTTGGCCCCAGAGTTCATGCTCTAGTACAACATTTCTCAGAGTGTAGCTTGGGAACCCCAAAACCCTTGGGGGTCTGCAAGTTTAAAACAATTTTCATAATGGTACAAACACATTATTTGCCTTTTTCACACTCATTCTCTCATGATAGTAGAGTGGAATTTTTGAGAAGCTACCTGATATGTAGTATACCATCACTCTGTTTTTAAATTTCTTGTTTTCATTTCTAGTATGGTAAATATTGATAGCTATAACTCACATGAACAAAAACTCTTCTGGGACTTAGGTAATTTTTAAGAGTATAAGAAACTTCTGAGATCAAAAAGTTCAGAACTGCCACTCTAATCTAAACTATTATCCTGTACTCATTTCTATATGTTATCAATCCATCTCTAAAATAAACTTTTGGTTTTTTTAAAAAAAGGATGTATAAAGGTGATTACAATATGCTCCTAGGTAAAAAAAAAAAAAAGGAGAGGTGTCTGTATGTATACACAGGATTCACAGAACACTAACAGTGGTTGTCCTTAGGGTGGGAGACTGGGGGGCAGGGAATAGGGAAGCAGGAAGTTTTTTCACTGTATATAGTTTAGTACTGTTGGATATTTATCTTCTACCGTGTGTGTATATATTAACTTTTTTTTTTTTTAAAGATTTTATTTATTTATTTGACAGAGAAGGACACAGCGAGAGAGGGAACACAAGCAGGGGGAGTGGGAGAGGGAGAAGCAGGCTTCCCGCGGAGCAGGGAGCTAGATGTGGGACTCGATCCCAGGACCCCGGGATCATGACCCAAGCTGAAGGCAGACAGTTAAGGACTGAGCCACCCAAGCGCCCCTATATTAACTTTTCAAAACAAAGTTTTGAAAGGCAGCCTTAAGGAAAAAGAGAGAAATCACTAGAGTGATTAGGTGTTTCTTCTGACTTTGCCATCCTGTGGTTGAACTCTCAGGGGCTTAGCCTGCACCTTGATATAAGGATCAGCATGTCTGTTCTACCCACTTGTAGGGATACAGGAAGAATAAAATATTGGATGTAAAAATACTTTGAAAGGCATTAAGCTCTCGGTGGGAGGAGGACCTTGTTAATCAATTTGAAAGTTTCATGAATGTGTTCACCAGTTTTCTTTTAGGTTTGTTTTGGGGCTCACAGATTGGAGGATCAGATGTAAATGTAAATTGTAAACATACTATTTTACAGTTAATTGTACAAAAGGAGCCTTTGTAGACATACATGTTTCTGATGTGTGTTTTTAGGATCAAGAAATGCAGAAATTACTATGAAATTCTAGGAGTTTCTCGAAATGCCAGTGATGAAGAGCTTAAGAAAGCTTACCGAAAACTCGCCCTGAAATTTCACCCTGACAAGAATTGTGCTCCTGGAGCAACTGACGCTTTCAAAGGTCTGATCCTGAATTAATGTTTAATTCTGCCCTGTCAAGTTGTTTTCAGCCTCCCCTATAATTGCTTTATAAGGCCACAAGCAGGGCCTTTCTTTCCTGCCATACCTCTTAAATAGTGATTATCAGCATAGCTCCCTCTTGTCTTCATTCACTTACCTTAATTTCTTTTGGAAAAAAAAAAATATTTGATTTCTCCGTAATGGTACCTTTTTAGATGTGAGACATAAATAAAAATCTTACTTAAGAGCTTCACCCCCAAGGAAGCCTTTGATTCAGGCAAGAATTATCAATGGATGCTAAAACTGCCGGGTGACAGGTTTTTGCTGAATAGGATATTCACATGATTGTCAGAGGATCATCCCCCAGAATACCTACTGATTTCAAAGGGGAAACATTGCTTTATAATGGAGATATCTAGCTGTCAACACTTTAACCCAGTGATCCAACTTATCGTCACCAATACTGGACCCACCTCACATTATATGATATGGCACCTGTGTGGTATTCTTGCCAAAATGTTCAACCTGAATCTAATAATGAGGAAACCATCAAAATATGGGACATTCTACAAAGAACACTGACCTGCTCTTCAAAAAAGTCAATATAATGAAAAGCAGAAAAGGCGGGTGACTATTCTAGAGGAAAAGAAACTAAAAGGATATAAAAGCAAATACAATACATGAACCTCGCATGAATTGCATGGGTTGATGTTAATTTTCTTAGCTATGATAATGGTACTGTGATCATGTAGGAGATTATTCTAGGAGATAGATGCTGAAATATTTAGGGATGACGTGCCATAATATCTGCAGCCTACTTTCAAATGGTTCAGCAAAAGAAATGTATACATACTACATGTATGCATGTATTTATTTATGTATGGAGAGTTGAGGGAAGCAATGTGGCAAATACTAACAGCTGATGAATCAAATAGAGGGTATACATGTATTTATTTACTATTTTTTCAAATTTTCTGTAGATTTGGAATTTTTCTAAAGAAAAAGTAAAAAAATTTTAAAAGTCAACGTTTACCTAAAAGATAATCTCCCTTTGTTGATGTGCCATTGTGAATCTTGTTCTCCCCACAGTTTCTACAAGAAAACAACTAGATAACCCACATTCTCTTTACACCTTCACATAAAGTATCTCACAGACTAATGCTATTTCTATGAGAAATTGGCCAGATTTCAAGGGATGTGATGTTGATGCAACTATTTAGCCTTTTTTGTTTGTTTTTTCTACTTAGCTGTTATATTGCTGTAAATATTTAATATAATTCCCTCGCTAGAAGAATCATAAAGAAATGCTCTTTCTGACTGTGTTTCTCATAGTGTTGGCTGAATTAGAGGCAGGGAATGGGGATGTCTTAAAGATTTGTTTTCAAGGTTTCTTTGATTAGTGGCACTGATTGCATGTTTAAATGAATTTTAATTGGACAACATTTGCACATTTGTGCATAGGGAGAAGAGGTGATGGTAAGCATTTGTAATCTATCCAGTCTTTGATCTGTCATTGAGACACTGGAGATAGGTTTCTTAATTTCTAAAGCCTACTTTCTAAAGTAAGCTGAAACATGACTGTGATTAGTGAGGACCTTGCTTTTAGCCAAGCAATCGATTTTACTGATTATTTTATTTAGGAGATTGTTTCTGACTTCAAGTTAGAATACCACTGCTTATGTATGAACTGTTTCCAACCATAAACTAATTGCTCTCAAGGAAAATAAGGACACATTTTTGATGAATGAAAGCAGTAGTTCTTAGTTCATCTTGAGTCCAATATTGCTTCTGGCTTATGAAACTAGATCACGGAAAATGTGAAGGGCAAGAACTCTGGTGAACTTTCTAGGTCCAAGCACCTTTTCTTAGGCCCCTGTGAGGTCATCTAGCAGCCAACAGCTCTGGGCTCTTCATTGCTGCTTCTTGCATCACCCTCAGCTACAGCAAAGACTGTGTCCTCAGATACTTTTTGGTTTTGGTTGCAGCAATAGGAAATGCCTTTGCAGTCCTGAGCAATCCTGACAAGCGACTCCGCTACGATGAATATGGAGATGAACAGGTGACTTTCACTGCCCCTCGAGGCAGACCTTATAATTATTACAGGGACTTCGAAGCTGACATCACTCCAGAAGAGCTATTCAATGTCTTCTTTGGAGGACATTTTCCTACAGGTGAGTATTTCAAAATTATAGCTGAAAAATTTATATATATATATATATATATTTCTGTATCTCAGCTAGCTCCTCTTTGAGGATCTGAATAGAGGGACCATGGTATGGTGGAAAGAGCAAGAATTTGGAATCAGGGTGCCTGGGTGGCTCAGTCAGTTAAGTGTCTGCCTTTGACTTGGGTCATGATCCCTGGGTCCTGGGATCGAGCCCCGCATCAGGCTCCCTGCTCCGCGGGAGGCCTGTTTCTCCCTCTCCCTTGCCTGCCACTCCCCCTGTTTGTGCTCTCTCTCTCTCTCCGTCAAATAAATAAATAAAATCTTAAAAAAAAAGAAAGTATTTGGAATCAGATGAGCTGGGGTTTGAGGCAAGTCTCCAGCCTCCAACTGTGCATGATTTTAATCAAATCACTTGGTCTCTCTGATCCTGTTTCCTCACCTGAGAAATGGGACTGATAATATCAACCTCACAGGGCTGCTGTGAGGATTAGATTTTTTTTTTAAAGATTTTATTTATTTATTTGAGAGAGAGAGAATGAGAAACAGAGAGCATGAGAGGGAGGAGGGTCAGAGGGAGAAGCAGACTCCCTGCCGAGCAGGGAGCCCGATGCGGGACTCGATCCCGGGACTCCAGGATCATGACCTGAGCTGAAGGCAGTCGCTAACCAACTGAGCCACCCAGGCGCCCCGAGGATTAGATATTTTTAAGTGCTTTATAAATAAGTAGCAAGATGCCTATTATCATTATTGCAAAATAGCAGCTATATAAAGATAAAAGTTAGAAAAATACCTCCAGAGAGTTCGATGCTGGGGTAATTAAATGCCCAGGAAGTAAACTGAATTTTATGAATTGCTGTTAAAGACACTAGTGTTGGGGCGCCTGGGTGGCTTAGTCAGTTGGGCATTCAACTCTTGATCTCAGCTCAGGTCTTGATCTCAGGATTCTGAGTTCGGGCCCCATGTTGGACTCCATGCTGGGTGTGGAGGAAAGAAAGAGAGAGAGAGAGAGAAGGAAGGAAGGAAAGAAGGAAGGAAGGGAGGGAGAGAGAAAGGAAGGAAGAAAGTAAGAAGGAAAGGAAGGGAGGGAGGGAGGGAGGAAGAAAGGAAGAAAGAAGGAAAGAAAGAGGAAGAAAGGAAGATACTAGTGACATAATCTGATACTGGGCAAGGAAGCAGAAAAGAGCGTGTCAGGATTCATGGCCCAAATGCTCTTTCTTTACTAGACTTTTGGGGTTCTCTCACTCACTAGTTCTAAAGGACTACTTAAATAAAAGCAGGAGAACTAAGCACATTCCATTTACACCTGGTTCACTTGGTTTACCTACTGTTTTATTTTTCTACTGAGTAAAATGGGACAATACTCTGCCGTCAGAGAACCTAGCTGGGAATAAGGAGCTTGGAAAAAGCAAGGAAGGAGTGTTTGCCATATCCCATACTAGGTTTTTCTTTCTTTCCCAGGAAACATTCATATGTTTTCAAATGTGACAGATGACAGCCACTATTACCGCCGGCGGCACCGACATGAGCGGATGCAGACACGGAAGGAAGAAGAAGAAGAAAAGCCTCAGGTACCAAGGGCGGACAGCCGAACTACTGCTCATCCACACTTGTACTGAGCGGACTCTTACGGTGTCTATGATCAGGTTTTAGAAGTTCAACTTGAATTATGTTGTTAAAACGTGTTTTAGGAAAGCAGAGGTAGTGGTAGGAAGGGGTGGATCATTGGCCCAAATAGGCCAGAATGGTCCCTCCTTCCCCACCCGTTCTTCGGTGGTTGTTCCAGGGAATCAGTTCCCCTGCGGGGCTGTCTTGACCAAGGTTTTCTTGCCTGCAGAAAATAGGAACCCCCTTCAAAATATTCAGAACTAAAGGGAGTTTAAAGTAAGGGATCTAGGGGGTCTCATGAAGCTCAAGGGCAGGAAGCACACGTGGGCCTCAGGACAGATGGGAACCAGAAACTAGGGTATAGTCAGGTACCCATGCGGCTATCTTTCCATGACTCTTTGTGGCCAGCTTGTCTCCACCTTTCCCGCCTCTCTGCATCTGCTTTATTCTCTCTAAGCAGCCTAGCTTGTTCTGCTTCCTCTTACAAATAGCCCATCCTCACTACCTAAGAGTACATGTCCTTTCTTCAGGTGACTGCCCAGCAGTGAACAGTATGATGAGTCTCAGTTCCAAACTCCTGGGAGGGAGTAGTGATTACCCCTGCTAGGGTTAGATGTCTCCCAGTCCATTCAGCTGTGGCCAAGGCGACAGAGCTGCATAATACTGACGTGGCCCCGTGAGAGTCACAGTCTGGGCAGACTCACCCAGAAGTGTCTTCTTCATTGGTCTTAGAAAAGGGGGCTGCATGAGAATTACTGGGTGTCAGTACAGGTTGTGGGTGGGTCTCCTTCAGTCTTCTCCACAGAGAGAACAGCCTTCCTAGAAAAGCTTTGGGCTTTGTGCAATATATTGCAGTAATTTGAATATTCTTTGGGAAAACTATCCTGTTTTCTGTAAGCTTTATATTGATGAAGAACACTTACGCCAGATATTTTTTCTTTTCAGACCACGTATTCTGCATTTATTCAGTTACTTCCAGTTCTTGTGATTGTGATTATATCTGTCATTACTCAGCTGCTAGCTGCTAATCCCCCATACAGTCTATTCTATAAATCGTAAGTCAAATATTTATAAATCTTTCTTAACAATTTGGAGGGCAAAAGACTTGAACATTCTGCTGGTACTGCTAACATTTCATTTCGCCTTTGTAGAAAACACGGATTTTTTGTTTAAAGGAACAGCTGGATAGTAATAGTGCAGAGACTCAAAATTACTGTAGGCGGTTCCTCTACAGCGACATCATCCGGTCAGCCGCAGAACAGCAGCAACTGGTTTCTGAAGGATGAATAGACTTACCTCCAGTTTCAGATTAAATCCTTATTATATCATGTTAGCTTTAGAGTGGACCCTATTGAGCTTGTGATCGGATCACTGGACTCCTCCGGGTTGGGAACATAGTATCTGAGATCCAGTGATTATTTTCAATTTAAGTAATTGGAAGAATGGGACATTTATTCATGATGAGGCTACACAGTCAAACCATAGTCTCACATTTCTTTGCTATGAGCTATGATAGGAATTTCTTTATTTCTTCAATTAATTATTTCAATTAGTTCAGTTTTCATAGTTCGGTCCCCAGACCAGCATCATCTAGAGCAACTGGTAACATGTTAGAAATGCAAACTCTTAAGCCTCACGCCATATGTATTGAATCAGAAACTCTGAGGATGAGAACTAGCAATCTGAGTTTTAATAAGCTCTCCAAATAACTCTGGTTCATAGTCTGATGATCATTGGATTAATTTTTTTTTTTTTAAGTAGGCTCCACACCCAGCATGGAGCCCAACATGGGGCTTAAACTCACCACCCTGAGATCCAGACCTGAGCTGAAATCAAGAGTCAAACACTTAACCAACTGAGCCACGCTGGCATCCCACTGGATTAATTATTTTAAGTTAGATGAGAAATGAGTCATTACTCATTATGGTTTAGCAGACAAAAACCTTACAAAATGGGGGGACCTGGCTGGCTCAGTCCGTAGAGCATGTAACTCTTAGTCTCGGGGTTATGAGTTCAAGCCCCACATTGGGTGTAGAGATTACTTAAAAATAAAATCTTTAAAAAAATAAAAAAACCTTAGAAAATGTGGAACCCATGGGGCAGTACATAACAGGAAGAGGCTTTGCTAGCAATCACTGTAGACTGAAGACTGTATTCTAGATCAATATCTTCCTTTTACAGAGAAGAAAGCTGAGTCTCAGAGAGGGGTTATTACTATCAGGTCACTCTGGCCTGATTCCCTCTATTTCTCGACTTCCTATGTTTCTCCATTTGCTACTTCTTCCTCCTTTTTTGCCTAGCCAGTGGGGCAGAGAGGAACCTGCCCTGCTAACACCTTCCCAGATGGAGGTGGGAGCAGTCATGGCCTGAACCCTTAGACATCCAGCACGATGCTTAAGTAGGGAGATCGAAGGAGAAAACTGGGAAAATATTAACTCAGTTGAGATGGAATTTGTCTAGTTTGAATAAAACTAGCCTGGATTTTGCACATTGCTGTCACATTGTTTTAACTTGAATTTGAGCTTCCTTCCATACTTCCTTATGGTTAGTATTTAGTTAACCCAGACCTACTGATGTTTCTGAGCACCACATACCATTGGATATATTAGACCCACAGAGAGTTGGTGCAGAAGCATCACTGAAATCTTTTGTCTGAGGTTTTTGCAGTTCTCACTTAGCAGCTATGTGTGAAGTACTTTCTCTCCTGTCCTAAAAATTGATGCTAGGTTGGTGTAAGCTATCTGGTTATTTGTGAATAGTTTACTGTAACGATCAGTTCATTTGCCCAACGTTTACCAATAGCCTGGTCTGTGCCAGGTACCATGCTAGGTCCTACACAATGTACATTTTTTAAAGCATTCAGCACTCGTGCTCACTTCGGCAGCACATATACTAAAAAAAGCATTCAGCACTCAACTTTTAGCACAGAAAGCAATATAAGAGAGGTAAATCCTTGAAAAGAATAAAGTAACTATACTGAGGCTGAATTCACAATATGAATACACTCACATAATGATGACATTACAGTTGCTACGGAAATAATAAATGTTAGGAGTATTAGACAGTGGTACTTGCAGCTGCCCTATGAAGAGGGGATTATGGTCATGATATCTGTGCAGTCAGTGCTAAGAGTGAGATTGTCAAATATAACCAGCTTACCTGAGCCTCCCTCTCTTTGTCTCAGGACCTTGGGCTACACCATCTCTAGAGAAACACAGAACCTGCAGGTGCCTTACTTTGTGGATAAAAACTTTGAGAAGGCCTACAGAGGAGCATCTCTCCGTGACCTGGAGAAGACGATAGAGAAGGATTACATTGATTACGTCCAGACAAGTTGTTGGAAGGAGAAACAACAAAGTAAGATGTTCTAAAAGGGGCTTTAACTGGTGGTCATGCTTCCGACCTGAGGCATGCCCAGCTTCCCAATCCCTCTTCTTCCTTTGTTTGAGTAGCACGTGTTTATGTATGTGATCAGAGACAGGACAGAGGCCCATTTGGGACACCACCAAAAAAGTGAAGTTCATTGTCAGGATACATGTGGCCAGAATTTGGAAACGTTAGGAACTTAGGCAGGCAGCACTAGTTGCCTATCCATCTGTCTGTCTCTGAGTGTCTGCTACTCACTGCCCGTCTGCCCCACTCTCCTCTCTGCCAATTGCCTTCCTTTGCTTCTTCAAGCTTTCAAGGTTTTGGTTGCTACCCTCCCCTGGTTGGTTTTGGTTGGTTGCCCTGGTTGGTTTTGGTTGCTACCCTCCCCATCCCTCTCCCAGCTCCCACAGCCCCACTAGTTATTGGCCCCTTTCTAGCTGGATTGGTCCAGTTTCCTAATTCCACATTCCCTATGGGAAAATCTGATTGATCCAGCCTAATTTTTTGAGCCAGACCAAAAGTCAGCGCTAGCCGGCTGGGGCCACCTAGATCAAAAGTGACCCTACCTCTGGGTCTGCCCCTTCAATAAGGGTGGGTCTGAGCAGGCCTTCCACTCTGTTCCCTCTCTGGAGACAATGGGGGTGTCAGTGTCCGCCAGTTGGCTTACAACTCCAGTTGAGTATTAATGGGGAGTACTGGTAGCAAGGGTAGCCCTGCCTCTCAGCCAACAGGTTCACTTTTCATCCCTTTGAATTCTACACATATACACACGTATGCACACCTGTGCGGGCGGCGGGGGGGGCACATACACACAACCTTAATAACTGTATCCTATAAAACGTGGCTTTAATTTTTAACAAGCAAACGAACTCATTTTTTAAATAGTATAACTGGATATCATTAAATGTCTACCAGTGCCTGATAAGATTAGCTCTTCAGTCACAGTGCTGCTAAGCCCTTGCTGACCCATCATGCAGCCCAACCCCACCGCCACGTTAATCTGTCCTTCCTATGTGTTCTTAAAGCACTTGGTCGATGCTGCTAACACAGTACTGCTCTCAGCGTTCGTGCGCTGTCGGTACGTGTCAGTCTCCCTGCCGGACCGTGGGCCTCTGACGATAAGAGCCATGTCTTACCAATCTTGTGTCCCAGGCCCCTGGCACCATCCTTGCTCCAGAACAGGTGCTCAACAAATGTCCTTGGAAGAGAGGATTCTCAGACCTGGAAAATAATGAAAATGTGTGCGGATTAAAAATCACAGAGCAGGATTAGCGTCCTTACCCTAGCCCCTAGGGACCTTGTCTCTGCCCTCTACTTCTGTAGGGCAGAGCCTACCTCCACTCTCAGGTGCATTAGGAGCTTGATGGGCAATGATTCTGAGACGTAAGGGGAAATTAAGCAGGAGGAAGTTGCTTTTCAAAATTTACTGAAAAATAAATAATGAAAAAAAGTGAGGAGGTCAGGAAGTACCCTACCTCATGTTAAACTAGTTGTTCCAAGTTTCAAAGATCAGGAAAGAATTTTGGAGCAAGAAAAGGCTTTGGACAGAAAGGCATTTTATATACAGATCTAAATCAGGTGAAGGCCACAGTGTGTGTCCTAAAAGTCCCCATTGTATTCAACCCTGGGAGTGTTTTGAATTTGTTGCTTTCTGCAAGAACTGGATGAAAATCTGCATTTCACATTCTTCAAACACACACCCACCCACATACACTCCCCAGCTGGAACTATGCAAAGAGCTCACGGTTAAGATTACATCTAAAATGGCTTTTAGGCTTCTTCTCCCCATCTCCATGAGGCCTAGTTTCAGGACTTTGGTACTCTCTAGGTATAAATAAAAATCCAATAGGTAAGCAGGATGCATGTACCCACAAGTTCCAAAGAGGGGGTTATCTGCACACACCCCTTAAAAATCTATTTCTGGCATTTAAGGGTGGTTGTCCAGACTCTCTCCACAACCCAAATGCCATTTGAGAATGAGCAGCATGTGCCCTCCGGATCCAGCAGCAAGTGCAGCCAAGGTTAAATTTAGCACTTGGAGGTTGTAAAAAGAAACCCACTTGAGAACAAAGTTCACTCTTGGCAAAATACCGAATGGAAACTGTTTTTAGCAAAGTTAGCCATTGTCTTTTTTAATCTTTTGTTCATTTCTCTTCTCTGTTTTCCCTTAGAATGCTTAATCTGAGTGAACTTCTGTAATTCCCTACTATGAACACTGATTGCCCTGTTTACTCCTCCACAGCTACGTCTAGATAATCAACCCAATGCCAGGGGAAGTGCCACTGGGCTGGGCTGGACAAAAGTAACAGGCAGGATCTGCCCCCCAGCCTGGCAGAGCTGAGCTGAGATCCTGGCCCTGCCCGGCCGAGGAGCACTTTTTCCATGCCCTGGACCAGGGCAGCACTGTGGGTAGAAGCTCAGGCTTTGAAATGGGGATAAGACGCACTTCCTCCTAGAGACGCCGTACGGGCTATAGAAGAGGGTATGGGTATAATGCTTAGCCTGGTGTCTGGCACATAGTAAGCGCCCGGTTCCTGCTGGAGTCCAGGCCTTGCGTGACCTGGCTAGACTGGATGTAGTTCTGCCTCATGGAGCTGGATCCTGAAGGTGGCTGGGATCCACTGCGGTCTTCCAGACCACAAGAGTGCAGAGGGTTCTTTGGAGGGGCTTTGGGACTTGTTTCTTTAGCAATTTGCCTGAGTCTGTTTGCCTGGAAGGCTCAATGCTCTGTCCATCTATCACAAGGGGCAAGGGAAACATTTGGTAAAGAAGAAAAAAAAAAAAAAGAAAAGCCGTTGTCTTGATGCCCCTTCCAAGGATTTTTTTTTTTTCTTTTTTTCACTTAGAAGTCACTGAGTATTAACAGTCAAAATGTGTCAAAAGTAACATATTGAGCTGACCTTTTTACTCATGGAAGGGCAAAAGCATTCACTGGCAGTTTGGAGAGAAGTTTCTCCAAGCATGGTGGTGGTCACTGAAACACTGACATTGTTGCAAAGTCATTGATCTGGAGCAGGGGTCTCAACCCCTGGAGCTTTTTTTTTTTTTTTTTTTTTTAAAGATTTTATTTTTATTTATTTGACAGAGAGATAGAGAGAGAGAACAAGTACGCAGAGAGGCAGGCAGAGGGAGAGGGAGAAGCAGGCTCCCCGCCGAGCAGGGAGCCCGATGCGGGGCTCGATCCCAGGACTCTGGGATCATGACCCGAGCCGAAGGCAGCCGCTTAACCGACTGAGCCACCCAGGCGCCCCAACCCCTGGAGCTTTGAAACCTGGTTTTAATGACCTTTATGTAAAGCAATGTGATATTTTGAGGAAAGCATCCATCTAATCCTTCATCAGCTTGTTAGAGTGGACTTCAATGTAGAAAATAGTAAGAATCACTAGCCCTTAATTCTTTCTAGAATGAGATGTCAGGCAATGAGGCATTGAGATAAGCTCAGCAAACAAAAAATCTAAGGAAATCGTTGAAGGAAAAGCAAAGCCACAGAATCTGTTCCATATGCGAGCGTTACAGTGACTCCAGAGGACCAAAGGCATAGAGGCCTCCTGAACAGGTTTCCCACACACCAGAGAAGCCAGGGAAATAGAGTTGGTGCGGTGGGCAGGCCCCCCGGGGGTTGGGGGGGGGCTTTCATTTGGGTGTGGCACCCAGTCCTCCAGGAAGCCCCGTCGCCTGCAAGGATGACGGTGCCAAGGCAAGCCCGGGCGAGCAGGCAGTGCGGGCACTCACACCAGCGGGTGAGAGCACATTGTTCTGGGGCCCAGGAGCCACGCCGCTTGCCAAGCCACTGCTGGGCTAGGGCCTGGGCTCTGAGCCTCCATTGTAGAGGGAGGGTTTTCATGCATGGCCACCCCTCACCCTGGAGTCCTGCACTTAATCTGCACTTTGGGCCTTACTTGGTGTAAATAGAATCATTGTGAGCAGAAATGCCAGACAGCGTTTTGTGTTGATAGAAACTTATTCAGAAACCAATGCCCATTGTTCCCCCTGGCTAAGTATTAATTCCTGTTTCCAGTCAGTTTGCTGATTAATCAGACAGGTGCCTCTCGTTCCAGCAAGAAAAACAAAATCTGTTGGCAGGATGATTAAGAATGGATAGACATATTTCAAAATGATTAAACAGCATTTTCACAAGTATGGTCCTTTAAACACCGAGAAGCTGCCTGCTGTCGGAGGCTTTCAGAAGCCACACGGCCCATCCAAGCGTGCCATCCTGTTAATACACAACACGTCTCTGGGGGGGGTGCTTTTCATGCTTTCCTTCCTAAGAATGTCTCTGAAACTTGACAAAAGAATGAAAACTAGAGGCAGCCAAACCGCCGTTGCGTCGGCAAAGACAGCAGAGATTATATTCTGGTTAAAAATAGAATGACCTTCTCCACCATGAAGAGAAAGTGAAATTCATTTAGTCTAGGAGACAAAGGTCACCGGATCCAGATGATTTCACTTTTCAAAGAGCCCAGCTGCCTTTGGCCTTTGAGTTAGGGACCCCACATGTGGTGAAGGAATGAAGAAAGCGGCCAGCAGCCTGGCCTTCTATAGAAGGCATGCCCAGCGGAGGGAGGCTCTGTGTCAGTTAGCATGTCTGAGTTATGATCCAGCAACGCAGGGGACAGAATGGAGCAGCTGTCTTTGTTTCAGATGACAGGAACAGGCGATTGGGCTCCACTCTCTCCCAACTGCCATCTGAAAACCATCCGTACGAAGGCCGTGAAACGGAGTCTCCTCTTACTGCACACGTGCACGTTTCCTAAGTCTGGTGCCAAATGTTCTATTGATAAGAACTAAGCCCAGTGCTTTCATAATAGAGCACGGATACTGTAGGACTCTGGGACCACAGGTGGCCTTTAATCCTCGGCACCTGGTGTAGCGTAGCTGCCGGATTCGCGTTTCTTGAATAAATGAGTAAGCGTTTCTTAAATTTAATTAAAAGAAAAAGCATGAAAGTAAAAGGAGCTTTGATTCCAGAAATATTGAAACAAAACAAAGGAGCCCAACTCTCTTGATGAATTGGTTACCTCTTTTATCTTTCAGAGTCGGAATTGACAAATTTGGCAGGATTATACAGAGATGAACGACTGAAACAGAAGGCAGAGTCGCTGAAACTTGAAAACTGTGAAAAACTTTCCAAACTTATTGGCCTGCGCAGAGGTGGCTGAGAGGATGCTAGTCCTACACAGGGTTGGGGTTTTGCTACTTGTTACTATTTATGTTCCTAATTCCATTTTATAATACAAAATTAGGAAATACGAACATTTTACAAGTTGCTAACTTTGGTGGGCAGAGCTGAAGGCACTTGAGCATGGAGCCAGACTTGTCATCACAGAAGCCTTCCTGGGGATTGGCTCCAGGGGCCACGAAGAGTTCATCTGAATTGAATTAAAGGCAAAGCATTTGATGCAGCCCCTCTGCTCCTTGCCTACCCTGCCTCTAGGATTGTAGTTCAGGCATCCCAGGGCAGATGCACATTGTCTTCCTCCTTCCCTTCTTCAGTTAAGTCTCGATACCCAGTCATTCCTAGGCATGGCCAAAGCAGCTTCATATTAGTTGTTTACAGTGTACACCAAGAATGATACCTCTCCCTTCCTGTGAGTCATCGTGGCCCCCGGCATTCAGCCCTTGGAACAGGTGCCTGCCCAACTTCGCATTTTCTAAGGGAAATGTGGAGAGATGTAAACTATTATTACAGTCAATAGTTTTCCATTTGCCTATCTCTGTTCAGAGTTAACTAGCATTAGCAAACTGCCTGATTTGAGCTTCTTTTACTTCCTTAACTCTCTCTCTTGTAGAGGGTCCAGAAAGTAAAAGCCACTGGGTGAAAGAAACAGTTCCATGGACAGCCCAGCGGCAGAAAGCAGGGACCTAGGGATGAAGGTAAAACGCAAGACTGAGTCTCAGCTTCTCGGTGCAGGTTCCCCAGTCCGTCACAGACCCAGAGAATATGGGTGGTTTTTTGCCATTTCCCCTTGCAGCATCACACTTGACCGGAGTCCCTACACCCCACAGAAGGACAGTGGTCAGACCTAAAGCAGGTATTGCTGGCCACCCAGGCTTGTTGCTCAAGCCTAGAGCTGGAGGGGAAAGACCCTCTTTCCATTGCTTTGGAGGTTGGTGTTGGTCCCAGCCATCCCTGTCTTTACCCCAGGGCCCCATAGCTTGTGACATGAGATGCCTTTCGTGTAGTCAAGCCAGACTTGTCATCACAGAAGCCTTCCTGGGGATTGGCTCCAGGGGCCACGAACAGTTCATCTGAATTGAATTAAAGGCAAAGCATTTGATGCAGCCCCTCTGCTCCTTGCCTACCCTGCCTAGTATGAAGCAGGAGCTCTCACATATATTTTTTTATTTTAGCCTCCTCACAACTCTGTGAAGGAGACATGTTATCCCTTTCTTTATGAAAGAGAACATTGGCCCAGAGATGATGAATGGCTGACCCAGTCATACAGCTGGTAATGGCAGAGCGAGGTGGTAGGCTGACCCTGGGACCCTGTATCCTTTTTACAGCAGTCCTGCGTTCACTCCAGACACCTTCCTCCCTGGCCTTGAGGAAGCAAGACCCTGTCTATAACAATTCTGTGTACAAAACAAGAGGTCCCTCAAAAGCAGGCAGCCCTTCCCACTAGTGACAAGGAAGAGGTGAATTACTGCCCAGGCCCCGTGGTTCTGGGCCCTCTCGTCTAGGTGAACTACCAGGGTTGAGCTGCCTAGATCATCATGAGTCAGAACCTGGAAGATCAATAGGTGACTGTAGTCTACACTCCATGTTTTCTTCAGGAGGAAAGGAAAGTTCCTATATCAAAACTGATTTCCAAAGTAGAGTTTGTCCTTTCAGAGGCATAGCCTTGATTTAGGCAGACATGTCTAGCATGGTTCAACATGGACATTTCACAGGGTCAGGAGATGGGTCCAGAGGTGAAGAGTGGATCTTTGGTGGCTGGTAGGGGACACCTGCTCGGCTGTGGGGAGGGGAGCAGCTCCAGAGATAGCCAGATTTTGCTGCTCAACTAGGTCTGTCTTCCTGGTTTGGGGGACTTCCTTGATCCTTTCTGAGTAGCTGAGGGGATTTACACTATAAAATATGCCTGTGAGCCAAACAGGCTTATGGAAAGATTCCCTATACACACACAAATCAAAGCTCTCCCCTCCCCAGCTCCAGTCTCTGCTAGAAAAAAGGGGCCATGATTAAATTGACTTGACATGGATTTCATGGCAGAGATGAGTTACCTGTGATGACACTAAAGAGAGGTAGAACTACATTAAACATCAGGTCTCTTGTCTGTTTTCATAGCACGGATGGTACTGTTGTGTTTATCACCTAAGAGACGACACCACCTCTGGCTTTCCTCAGCAGAAGGGTATTTGCCTTTGTTGAAGAATAGTTTCATCCATTTGGCACGGTCCAGAATATGGCTACACTCTAATTTCCTGGGTTCTATTTTAGATGGGTTGTCTGCATGATGGTAAAATAAGCATCTTCCTCTTGCCTACATCTTTTGGAAGGGTTCCTGATGATGTATAAACTCCTTAGGTCAGGCTGATTCTTGCTGTGTTGCCATGTCACTCTCTGCATTAATGCAGAATGGAGAGCTCTGAGGTGGGAGTGGGGCTAAGAAGCAGGGCTAGCGGCTCAAGCAGAAGGTGAAGCTCCCACTCATCAGAATGAAAGGACACTCTGCGCCGCCTGATCAGCAGTGAGGAGGGGAGGGGGAAAACCCTTCTCACACAGAGGACACCACAGCTTCAAGGAATCCGTGTCCCCACATTAGCAACCCTGGGGTTCATCTGTTCAAACCAGAAAACTTCTGAACTTCCTTGATCAGCTCCAGGCCTCCCAGCTTGGGACAACTGACCAGTAAGAAAATGCCGTTGCTGTGCTTTCTGTTGGAAACTCTTAGAAATTACACTGAACTCCAAACCCCACTGGAACATGGGATCCAGCAGCCCCGCCAAGCCTTGTGTTGTTCCTCATTTTCATCCTCACGCTCAGGACTGGCTTTGTGAGGAGACACTGGTGGGATTCCAGAAGTTTTCTGTTACAACTGTCCACACTTTCTAGTTCATTGTCTCTGCATGCTCTGTTCCTCACAGAAGCTAGCTCTTAATTAGTATTTATTTTGGACTCATTTATGGTATAAGCTTAGTGTTCTAATATATTTATTTTTTGGAAAGGGCCAAGTTACTCTACATCATATTTTTTGAGCCTGCATTGTTGATACCTCCTGCAATGACCACCGAGTAACTATATATCCATGTGTTCGATATTGAGTACATCATTTGCATCACACTCAGTATTTGGAATTAAAGATGTGAATGTTCTGTGACCAGAGCCGGGTTTGACACAGATGGAATCAGCTCCTGGGGAAATACAAATCCTGAAAACTCTGGTCACCTGATCCACTGCATCTGGATTGAGTGTAATTTAACAGAGAAAGAAATTAAATGATTTTATATAAAAAGAATGGGTCTATATTTTCCCTTTGTTCTTTTACCCTTGCTCCTGTCACCCTTGGGCACCACATACTGTCTCACTCCCTTGGAGCCACTTGGGACTAGAGGAGGCCTAGTGTGTCTCCTCTGCGCCAACCTTCCCGAATCCATCACTGGAACTGTCGGTGTTTAGAACAACAGATAACTGGTGGCATCGCCAATCCATAGTTTTTTTCCATCAGGTAACAACAGCAGCTGCAGCATATTCCAGCCAGTGTACAGAGCTAAACTACTTAGCTTCTGAAAACCAGGTGGTATCCCAGTTCCTTAATGGCCTTGTTCCCAGTGACCCATGTTTAGGAAAGTCTTGGTTTAAATATACAGTACATGGGAGACGCCTGGCTGACTCAGAAGAACATGTGACTTTTGATGTCAGCGTCATGAGCTCGAGCCCCAGCTTGGGTGCAGAGATAACTAACAATAAATAAAAGACTTTAAAAATACAATGCATGGGTCATAATAATACCTTTCATTTGGAAAAAGATGGAGATGAGATTCAATTCATCAAAGATGGAGAACTTACTCTGTGTCAAGTGGGCTGAGTTTGGGGATGGGGTTGGGGAACGAGTGAGACCCAGCACCACGGGCTCCTGGAGCTCACATCTGAGGGGGAAGCTAACTTCAGACAGTGCTCCCCAGCGGGATGAATGTCAGAGGGGAAACCAAGGAAACCTTGGGGAGCTATAATAGAGGAATTCAATCCAGCCCGAGGCTTCAGTGAAAGCACCTCTGAAGAAGAGACTTGAAATATAATCACCCTTCTTACAGAATGCAGTCATTTTTTTTTTTTTTAACAGAAGAGGGAAGCAACACACGGTGCTCCCAATTCCCTGCATAGCACCACCATCCATCCAAGTGTGAAAGTCAGAAAGCTAGGAATCTCTGTACGGGAGACCTCATTTTGTATCCCCCAAAGGACCACAAGTAGTATTTGTGCCCTTGTGTAGTCCCCTTTCTAATCTGAACTGGCCTTTGATCTTTAACCAATAGAACGTGGCAAAACTAGCAGCTTCCATTTTTGCACTTAGGGGAAGCCAGCTGCCACGTAAGTCCAAGCACCCTGTGAGCACTAAGCTAACCACATGGAGAAGCCATGCAGAGGAGAACCAAACAACCGAGTCGGCAGCAAGCACTGAGCACCCAGAGATAAAATCCAAGCCGAGCCGTGTCGGCCGCCACCCAAGCCAACGGGCAGGACGGAAATGAGCTGCCCCACCAAGCCCTGTCCAAACTGCAGAATCACGAGCAGATGATAATACGGTTACTGTTTTAAGTCATGACATATTGTGGCTGTTTGTTAGCAGCAGTAGACAATCAGAACACCTTGGCTCCCTTTTTCTCCCGTATCCCCTCCCTCCTTAAGTCCTATCAGTTTGACCTCCTGAACAACCTAAATCTAACTACTCCCTTCATCTCCTCTGACACCATCTGACTCCAAAACTACCAGCCACTTTTCCTGATAAAAACTGCAATAGCTCTGGGGCGCCTTGGGGGGCACAGCTGGTTGAGTGTTGGACTCTTGGTTTCGGCTCAGGTCTGATCTCAGGGTTGTGAGATCGAGCCCTGCATCGGGCTCTGCACTCAGCCCTGAGTCTGCTTGTATTTCTCTCTCCCTCTCCCTCCGCCCCTCCCCACTGCGCGTGTGCTCTCTCTCTCTCAAATAAATAAATCTTTAAAAAATGCAATAGCTTCTTCTTTTTTTTTTTTTAAGTTTATTTAAGCAATCTCTATACCCAACATGGGGCTTGAACTCACAACCCCAAGATCAAGAGCCACTTGCTTTACTGACTGAGCCAGCCAGGTGCTCCGAAAACTATAATAGCTTCTTTTTTTTTTTTTTCTTTAAGATTTTATTTATTTGTCAGAGAGAGGGAGGGAGAGAGAGAACGGCAGGCAGAGGGAGAAGCAGACTCCCCGCTGAACAGGGAGCCCGACGTGGGACTCGATCCCAGGACCCTGAGATCATGACCTGAACCGAAGGCAGACGCTTAACCGACTGAGCCACCCATAGCTGCTGCTTCTTTTTTTTTTTTTTAAGATTTTTATTTATTTATTTGGCAGAGAGGGACACAGTGAGAGAGGGAACACAAGCAGGGGGAGTGGGAGAAGCAGGCTTCCCGCTGAGCAGGGAGCCCGACGCGGGGCTCCATCCCAGGACCCTGGGATCATGACCTGACCTGAGCTGAAGACAGACGCTTAACGACTGAGCCACCCAGGCGCCCCCCTGTAATAGCTTCTTAAGTAGTCTCTATGCATCTATTCAGGGCCACCTCCAATCTGTACACCTCACTGCAACCAGAGAGATCTTTTCAGAGCATAAATTATGTCACCCTATTGCCTAAAGTATTTGAGTAGCTTTCTTTTTTTTTTTTTAAGATTTTATTTTATTTACTTGACAGAACGCGAGAGAGGGAACACAAGCAGGGAGAGTGGGAGAGGGAGAAGCAAGCTTCCCGCAGAGCAGGGAGCCAGATGTGGGGCTCGATCCCAGGACCCTGGGATCATGACCTGAGCCGAAGGCAGACGCTTAACCATTAACCACCCAGGCACCCCTGAGTAGCCTTCTTTTGCCCCCAGAATAAAAACCATCAGCTTTCTTAACACGGCCTAACGCTTAACAAGGTTCTACCAAGTTTCTGGCCACTGACCCTTCTTGCCCCTACAACCTTTTCTTTTCTGCCATACTAGCCTTTTAATTACTATACTTTGCCAACTCCTTTTGCCCCAGGGACCTTATGAATACTGTTTCCTCTTTCTGGAACCCTTTCCAACTCACCTGCCCTTACCTGTTTTGTTAAGTGCCTCCTGGTAATCTTAATAGGTTTCAGCACAAACATCCCATTTCCTCACAGAAGCCTTCCCTGACACCCCAGACTGGGCAAAAATCTCCCTTTAAAATACTCTCATTCCAGGGCAACTAGCTAGCTCAGTAGGTAGAACATGTGACTCTTAATCGCAGAGTCATCAGTTCAACCGCATGTTGGGCATGAAAACTAGTTAAAACAAAACAAAACAAAACAAAATGCATTCCTCTCTTTCTTACCACCTGTCAGAGCTATGATGTTATTTCTTTGGATAATGACTCAATTTGGGATTTAAGTGGCTGTTTATTTGATGCTTGTCTCCCTCACTAGACTGTTTCATTCTGGTTTTATCTGAGGTGAACCTTGGAGAAATGACATAGTCATCCGCCAGGACGTCCACTGGAAGTGCAGCCCAAATTCTTTGAAATTACTCCTATCAATAGGTGGGATGTATTCCCTCTTCTTGAATCTGAACTCTGAGGCTCCCTGGCAAATAGAATATAGCAGAAATTACACTGTGCCGGTTTTTAGGCCCAAGCCTTAAAAAAGTGGCCATCTTCCATTTCCTATCACTTTGGATGCTTTCTCTTAAACCTAATCACCATGCTATAAGAAAGCCCAAACAGCCCATGGAGAGGAACAAGAACCCTGGTCCTCAGCCTCAAATGAGCTCCCAGCTAATAGCTCCAACTTGCCAGTTACATAAGTGAGCTATCTTGGAAATAGAATTTCTAGCCTCTCTCCCTCTCCCCCCCCGCCAGGCCCCCCAAAAAATCCCTGCTGATACAACATGGAGCAGAGGTGAGTTTCACTATTGAACCCTGCCCAAATTGGAGTTTCCTGAGTGAAATTATTTTTTTTTAAGCTGTAAATTTTGAATGGTTTGTTATACAGCAATAGATAATGGGAACGTCAACCAGAATGACAACCCTGTGCAGAAAGGTAACACTTCCTGGGTCAGGATCACAGAGCTGTTTGTGATGTTTTGTCATCCCGACCCTCACTGAGCCCTGACTGAGGCCAGAAGCCTGTAGTATTTGTTGACATATAGAGTGGGAGTCTGTAGCAGTCCCCGACGAGGGTGACCATCCTTCACGTCCATGCTGGTATGGATGTGGATCCAGGGTTCTCTCTTGCTCATAATCTCCTATCCGCAGGGAACTGGCTGGTGACTACCGCACTCCAGAGTTTTACCCTGGAGGGCAGCCTATTCCAGCTTCTGGAGGTGAACGTAAATGGCAAGGGACATCAAAGTAGCACTTCATGAAAGACTCCAGAGAGAGAACACAGGTCAAGGGGGAAATCCAGTGATTTCTGCCCCAGAGGAAGGTGCAGCTCGGTCAAGGGTAATTCAGGTGAACTCACATTTGATAGACAAAGTTCCAAGAAGGTTCTGTGCTGAGGCACACAACCCACATGGCACCTTCTAGGCTCATGCTATCCAACACAGTAGCCACTAGCTACTATGGCTATGTAAATTTTAATTTTAATTTTAACTAATTAAACATTTTTTTTAATTTAAAATGATTCCTCAAGTCACATGAGCGACATTTCCAGTGCTGAACCGCTAGCTATCTGTGGCTTTAGGCTGCAGTACTGGACAGTGCAGATGTAGACTAATTCCATCACAGAAGTTTTATTGCACTGTACCGCTCTAGGCCCTTTAAGATTGGTCAATAGAAATGGCCTTGCTCTCTTGGGGTCCCGGGTGGCACAGTTGGTTGAGTGTCCGACTCTTGGTTTTGGCTGGGGTTGTGATCTCCGGGTCTCAGGATCCAGCCTGCAGTGGGCTCTGTGCCCCACCTGGGGCTCCAAACTCATCATGGAGCCTGATGGAGTTTCTCTCTCCCTCTCCCTCTGCCTCTTACCATACTTGCACCCTCTGTCTCCACCCCCCATCTCTCTGTCTCTCTCTCAAATAGATGGATAGAGAAAGAAAGAAAGAAAGAAAGAAAAAGAAAGAGGGGCACCTGGGTGGCTCAGCTCAGTCGTTAAGCGTCTGCCTTCGGCTCAGGTCATGATCCCAGGGTCCTGGGATCGAGCCCCACATCGGGCTCCCTGCTCCGCGGGAAGCCTGCTTCTCCCTCTCCCACTCCCCCTGTTTGTGTTCCCTCTCTGGCTGTGTCTGCCTGTCAAATAAATAAATAAAATCTTTAAAGAAAGAAAGAAAGAGAGAGAGAGGGAGGGAAGGAAGGAGGGAGGGAGGGAGGGAGGAAGGAAGGAAGGAAGGAAGGGCCTCGCTCTCAAGGATGTGAGAATAGACATAAGAAACATGGAAAAAATGAAACAAGAGCTACTACTGGGAGATCCACAGAAATGGCCACATTTATCAAGCCACAAATTTCAACCCCGAAAGAGGCCCCTGGGGAGATTTGGGGAGCAGCCTGAGCTGCTTTCAGCTCCCCTTCCTGGTCACTGATAATACTTTTTTTTTTTAAGTTTCTTTTTTTTTTTTAAGATTTTTAGTTATTTATTGACAGAGAGAGAGAATGATAGAGAGAGAGCATGAGAGGGAGGAGGGCCAGAGGGAGAAGCAGACTTCCTGCTGAGCAGGGAGCCCCATGCGGGACTCAATCCTGGGACCCCAGGATCATGACCTGAGCAGAAGGCAGTAACTTAACCAACTGAGCTACCCAGGCACCCCCATTGATAATACTTTTTCCAAACTCCTTAATAAAGTCATTTCCTGCTTGGGGGTATCAAATTCTACAACTTTAGTATCCATTATGTTCATCAAAAATCTAACACAGCATCATGGTTAAGAACATGGACTCTGGAATCAAACTTCCCATGTTAAAACCCTGTTCCAAAGCTTCCTAGCTTGGGTGACCTTGGCAAGTTACTCATCCTCATAGAACCTGCATTTCCTCATCTGTAAAATAATATTATAACCTACTTCCCAGGATTATTGTGATGATTACATTAAATAGTACTAAAAAGGCACAATGGTGCCACAAAATAGTAAATACTCAGTAAATTTTAGCTCTGACTTTTCCTAAGCTTACTTAATCTTATTTGGGTTTCAAAAAAAAGCCCTCAAAGGGGATTCGGTGAGGATGTATGGTCACTTTAGGAACACTTTATCCTTCTGTACCTCTGTTCCCCGTCACTTTCATGCCCCTCCTCAGTTCTCCTGATCTCTTCAGGGCCCTCCCCGGTACCTTGACACGGTAGCACATGGGTCCAGTGTGGCTGCCAAAAGCCTGGTACCAGAGCACGAGTATTCTTATCTTGGGTGAGGCCACTTTCCTTTCCTGTTCCTGGGCTTCCCTTCATTGCTTGGGTTCAGGCCACCTAAGTACTGAGTGTATTCATACGTGGAAGAGTGATCACAGGAGGCTGGAGTCCCATACTCTGGGGGAAATCTAGAAATTAGGGCGCGACAAAGAAGCCTGGTAAGGTAAAGATGCAGAGGTTGCCTTAGCTAGCTTTTGCTTCAGAAGTCTAGCAGTTTAACAGGCCCTGGGAGAAGGCTGAGAGAGCCGTTGTCTGAGTAAGGCCTGTTCACTTCCTTAAAGAAGTATAAGCCGGGCCCCGACTGCTCCTCCGGTCTGCGTGACAAACATAAGACAAAACAGGTGTGCTAATAAACTATGAACTTAAATTCTTAAGGGTTGTTAGAGATTCCCCCTACCCCAGTAGGCCCCTTTCAGAGAGCGGCTCCTTTAAGAGGCGGGCCCTATCCCCGCTAACAAAGGAAGTCCCCACCCCTGGTTGCCAGGGTGCTCTATGGCGTTGCATTCTCATTGGTGGGCGACGGTGAGTGAGGCGCCCAGAGACAGCCATTTCCAACGAGCTGGCGGGGGCGAAAGATGGCGACGCCCCTCGGGTGGTCGCAGGGGGGGTCAGGATCAGTGTGTCTCGCCTTCGATCAACTGCGGGACGTGATCGAATCTCAGGAGGAACTGATCCATCAGCTGAGGAACGTGGTACGCAGCCAGAAAAGCTGGGGTAGAGGCCAGACCTGACACCTAAATGGAGGGGGCGGGGCCAAACCCTGTCCCGAAGCCATTGGCGAGCTTAGAGCACCTTGCCAATGGCGTCATCAGGAGGAGGCGGGGCCCAGATGTGTTCCAGGTGATAGGGGTGGAGCCAAAATGGGGCAAGGTCTTCATGAAGATTTACCAGGGAATTTAAATCAAAATCAAGTTGTTTTCTACTCTCTGGTTGTGTAAGGCCTGGTAGTTATGTCCCGGTCTGTTCACCGAGCCTCACTTTCCCCATTTCTTTTTTTTTTTTTAATTTATTTTTTTAAGATTTTATTTATTCATTTGAGACACAGAGATACAGAGAGAGAGAGAGAAAGCATGAGCAGGGAGAGAGGCAGAGGGAGAGGGAAAAGCAGGCTCCTCGCTAAGCCAGGAGCCCGATGTGGGGCTCGATGTGGGGCTGGATGTGGGGCTCGATCCCAGGACCCTGGGATCATGACCTGAGCCGAAGGCAGATGCTTAACCATCTGAGCCACCCAGGCGCCCCACTTTCCCCATTTCTAATTGGAGATGACTTCGTTGGCATCCCAGGGCCCTCAGGTGCAGGCATTGAAACTATAACATCTTTTCTCTTGTGGACATCCCCTTCCCTGTGTCTAATGCAGCGCCATGCTGAGTGCAGTAAGCACAGGTTTGTCCCTTACACATGTTAACTTAAGGGCTTCTGACCCCTTTATGTCCCTTTGCTTTTGCCTTCTCAAGCAAACCCTCGTTCGCGAGTTCAAAACATTGGAGCCACAGATTACCTGGCATGGTAAAATCCTGGCCAGTTGGAGTTTTCATGGTTTTTCCCTTTTTTTTATATATATATATATATCTTGATAAGAAGGTTGTGAAATAGCTCCATCTCAGAAACAAAGCTGACTTAACTATTTCTCACTCTAATGGGTGTGTGCAGCTCTAGGCACTGAATTACTTGCAATTCCCTGAGGGTACCCAGCTCTTTTTCTTCGAAGCTGGCATTTGCATGTGTGTTCTCACCCGAACACTTTTCTATCCCACCCCTTCTTCTGGCCTGCCCCTGTTTAGCAGTCAGATGTCCTGTCTGATGATCCTTCTCTGGAAGCAATTCTGACCTTTCCCCAGGCCAGGGGCCTCCCCTGACTACCACAGCCCTTTGTGGTTCTCCATCATAGCACACACCATGTTAGAAGTGCTGGCCATGAGCTATCTCATATATCAGACTGGTTGCTCCTTGAGGGTAGGACCTAGAGCTGAGCCTCTGTGAATCTTGTGGAACCAAATTCTCCCTTCTCGGAGCCCAAGTCTCATCCTAGGTGCCGTGGGTATCAGCCCACTGTCTAACCTTGCTCCTGGTCCCTAGAGAGTACCCCTCCCACTCCAGCCCCAGGCCCTCCCTGAGCCTGGCTCTGTTGCAGATGGTTCTCCAGGATGAAAATTTTGTCAGTAAGGAAGAGTTCCAGGCAGTGGAGAAGAAGCTGATGGTAAGTAATGGACTCTGCAGGCTCCTAATCTTCCCCCATTTCCTGGGATCCCTGTGGATGGGCACAGTTACTGAGAGCCTCCAGCCCTAGTAGTGAGAACAGAATCTTCCTGGGTCCTGGCTTCCATGTGCCTCTTTGAGAAATAGAGCTGGTTAAGGGAACCGAGGAGACCCAGGGTGCCTTAGGGTTAATGAGGTCACTGCTGCTGCCCCTGCAGGAAGAGAAAGCTGCCCACGCCAAGACCAAGGTCCTCCTGGCCAAAGAAGAGGAGAAGTTGCAGTTTGCCCTCGGAGAGGTAGAGGTGCTATCTAAACAGCTGGAGCAAGAGAAGCTGGCTTTTGAGAAGGCGTGAGTGGACCTTGGTAGGGGGGTGAAGGGTTAGGGGTCCAGTCTGCCTGTCAGCCTTCCCACCCTTTCTTATCTTCTCCACCCAGGCTCTCCAGTGTCAAGAGCAGAGCCCTGCAGGAATCCAGCAAGAAGGACCAGCTCATCACCAAGTGCAATGGTAGGCGGGAGGCCCGTGCCCCCCCCCACGCTTACATGCATGGGCTCTTCCCTAACAGCCCAGTGCCTGTGTCCAGGGCAGGGTTTCACCCCAACTTCTGCCCCCGGCTGAGGATACAGGCAGGCCCAGGCGGGCCACACCTTCGCAAAGGCCTTCAGGGACCAGGCAGGCCACGGAAATGAGGGAAGCAGTTGGTGTACAATATTCTTCATGGCCATAAAAGAACGGGCTTGCTCCCATTTTTCTTGAAACATACAACCTTCTTAGTCCACCTTTTGTTTTCCCACTTTTGATGGGTATTAGAAATAGTGTACTTGACTCATAACTGTTGTAAGAGGAACAACAGGGCAAGTTCAGTCCTATTTGGGAGCTGACCCCTAGTGTCAGGGTTGGGGACCCAACAGGGAGGAGTGGGGACCGTGGTGATGGGAAGAGCCATGCCACCTCTCAAGGGCTTAGTGCCTCTGCCGTGGGAATGGAGGCCCAGTATTGTCAGATCCTTTTTTTTTGTTTTTTAACAAAAACTTTTCTGACTTTTTAGTGTTGGCAACTGATTTAGAAATTTTAAAACTATTGTATGGGCTGAGTAGAATATGTCTGTAGGCCATTAATTTTCATCTCTGCTCTGTGCCAGATGTCTGTGGCCACTTGTTGGCTCAGTTGGTGCTGTGAGTTTGGGGGCACTTTCTGTCAGCCATCCAGTGGCCCTAGATCTTAGGACCCCCTTTTTAGTTCCCCAGGACACTAAATTCCCTTTACCTATTCATATCTATTAAGAAATAGATATGAATTCCATATGTAACCTGCTTCATGCATTGCAGCCAATTTTGAGTAGGCCAAAGACCAGCCCAAGTCCAAAAGAGATTCAGGGTCCCTCCTGATGGGCTGCCACCTGGAGTCTTGGGCACCCCATACCCCTCAATCCAGCCCTCTGTCTCCCTTGGTGAGTACTCTCACTGGTAAGATGCCAGCAGGCTGATGTCTTGATCTGACTAGGTGGGCTGACAGGCCCCATGGCTGTTTGATCAAGGGCTCCCATTGGGGCCCCCTGGGGCTCAACCTGTAGTCACTGCCTCCATACCCAAGGCCACTGGACCCCAGTCCTTCCTCCCTCTCTACCTATCCACCCCCATTTCCCTAAAAGGAACGTAGACTTCTTTCCTGGTGGTGCCAGAGCATTTCCTAGAGATTAGTCAAGGCCAGAGGGCTCTGCTTGTGCAAGGTGCATGTGTGTATGCGATGGGGATGGAACATGGCTAATTCCCCTCAGAATGTCCCAAACCCCTCTATTGGGACACAAGCCTGAGCAAATGTCATGACCTGAGCCTTCCCTGGCCTGTGCCCTCCCTACCCTCCAACCTCCCTTTATGTGGGTTTAGTTTGGTTTTTACACTTACAAAGTTTCTTATTTTTCTCAAAGGGATTTTCTAACCATTCTCTCATTAGGTGCTATTTATTTTAAATTTATCTCTCATTTGTTTTAAAAGATTCATATAAATTTCTGATGCCTTTTCCCAAAAGAACTTCACAATCAATCAATCTGGGTGACCTTGGGAAGAAGGTTCAACAATCCTGGTTCTGTGACCCACATAGCTCATTTTCATTCTCTCCCTTCCCCTGTGTCTTTGTTTGTCTCCTCTTTTCTTTGCCGTGCCTTAACTTTTTACCAAGTCTTTTCTTCTGAAACCTTCAATGCTTCAGCATTTCTGCATTTTTAGAGTTTGTGTTCTAGTCAATGTTCATCCAGTCTTTAAAGGCAATGGGATCAGAATTTTCCAGGGCTCCTCAAGGAACAGTTCATATAAATGAAGCACCCTCTAGATCCCTACAGCCTCTTTCAATTTTGATACAAGACACAAAAATCATCCTTGCGTCTAATGAGCACTTAATGTGGGGGTAAGCTTTGCCACCACTATCTCCCTGGGTGCTCCTCACGCCCCTGTGGAACAGGGGCTGTCCCCGTCCCCATTACAGATGAGGAAACGGGTCTAGAAAAGGAGGCAACTTGCCCAAAGTGGTAATACTGTCTCATCAATATTAACGCTGTTGAAACATTGCCTTGTTCTGTGTTCTGGTCAGTTTCGGAGTCTTAACTCTCTTTCAGGAGCTGCCTCCTTGAGGGTAGGGACCCTGTCTTCTCCCCTGAAGCCCTAGCACAGGGCTGGGCATCCAACTGGCCCTTAGTAGGTCTGCTGGGATTGAGATGACTGAATGAACTAAGTGATATTTCTAAGTCCTAAACCCCCAGAGGCTATCCTGTTCATTCACTCCACAAATAAATTTGTTGGGCACCTTCTATATGCCAGGTACTGTTTTAGACCTTAGGGTTAAAGCAGTAAATGTAAAAAAATCTTTATCCTTATGCATTTATGGATATAAATCCCAGTAGGGAAGAAGACAAGTGAGTAAAATATATGGTATGTTAGCTATAAGGGCTAAGAAAAAGAAAGCAGGGATAGGAACTATTAAGAGGGGATGTACTTTTAGATTGGGAGGGGTCTTGCCAAGGAGGTCATATCTGTACAGATCGGCAGGAATTAAGGGCAGGAGCCGTTCATCCTCCTGCCTTTGGGCAGCACTGTCCACCTCTCTGCAAGGCCCTTCGTCTGCCCTCATGTGGGTCACCTGGTCCAGAATAGAATTGTGAAATCACTGACACATCATCAGACATTGCGCCCCTCAGCCACCAGCCTGTCACAACTCCATAATAAACTCATTCTTACTAAGGTGTTAGCAGCTACTCGTGGAGAACCCCTGGGTGGGGGGAGCCAAGTTCTTAAAAGACCTGTAAGGGAATGAATGCCTTATCTCAGGAAGGAGCCCTTGGGATGGGAACCACCCCTCCTCCCTTCCTCTCTCCCCCACAGAAATTGAGTCTCACATTATAAAGCAAGAAGATATACTTAATGGCAAAGAGAATGAGATTAAGGAGTTGCAGCAAGTTATCAGCCAGCAGAAACAGATCTTCAGGTGAGGGGTCTGGGCCAGGCTGGGGGTTGTTGATGGAAGTGGGGAGCCAGCTCTCTGGCCCCTACCCTATACTGCCCCCAGCCCATGCCCAGCCGGCTCCGTTGCAGGAATCACATGTCTGACTACCGGATCCAGAAGCAGCAAGAGAACTACATGGCCCAAGTGCTGGACCAGAAGCATAAGAAAGCCTCGGGGACGCGTCAGGGCCGGAGCCACCAGCGTCCCAGGGAAAAATAAAATGGTCGTCGCCTTCCTGTTCACTGGCTGTAATGCCCGACCTCTGCCTTCTCTGCTGTGGGGGTCCCCATCCCTATCCTTCCTATCCCTGTGGGTCCCGGCCTCTGCCATCACAGGCCTCACCAGTGACCTGATTCCCAGGGAAGAGGCAGGGGAAGAAGCAGAAGGTGTTCTTTTTTTTTCCTTCCTGCCTGTCTCCTGGAGGGCCTTGGTGACAGAAGGGAGAATCAAGTTACCAAGGATTGGGTCAGGGACAGGCCTTGGACCACCACCTTCCAGGCCACTCCTGAGCTCAGAAAAGGATGATGCTCAAGTCTCCAGCCCCTGCCACTTCCTTCCCTCCCTTGGGTGGTAGGGGGAGGGGAACCGTGGGGGTGTAGCCTAGGGGAGGACTACTTTGTTGTCTAATAGGCACTGTCCTTCCTACTCTTGGTATTTAATCCCCTCCCTATGTAAACAGCTCTGGTTACCCCTGGTTACCTGTAAACACCCCACCCCACTCCCAGCGCCCTGGTAAATTTAACTCTCCCAACTTGGCTATAGAGCAGGAAGGGCTGTGTGTGTGGGTGTGGGTGTGGGTGTGGGTGTGAGAGAGAGAGAGAAGCCCTGACCAGAGACATCAAAGTCGGTTCCAGTCCCACAGTGAATTTGGGAAATCCATTTCCATCATATAACAAGACTGTTATACCTGTGAATCACACTTGTACCCTCTTACACTTCCCCCAAACAGAGGCTCGACTGACTCTTCACAAGGGGAAGGAAGGGAAAAGGACAATGCTCTGTCTATTTTTAAGTTGGGAGAACAGTCTCTGAAGGGGCAATGACTTGCTAAGTTTACATATGCAGGGCTAGATGATGGGCAAGTTTGATCCTTTCACAAGGCATCACTGATGGCTAGGTGATCATGGGGACACACCCAGGCAGGAGACCCACTGGGGAGGCTGAGTCAGATTTGTGAAGTCTAGCCTAACCTGGGTCAGTGTGAGGGTGAGTGCACAGGAGAGGGGGAGGTGCTGGTGCTTTTGCTCTAAGGCCAGCCAGGGCCTGAATCATAGCAGGAACTTGAAGCCAGAAGTTTAAAGGCAAATGGTGCCCACTGTCATTATCCCAGGACAGTGACAGGTGGTGGCTGCTTCCCCACCAGTGCCTGTCCCCAGGGTGAGTCCTGAGTTGGTGGGGGCTGGAGTGAGGGCCTTGCAAGTGCCTGGGGGAGCACAGAGCTCTTTCTGCCTCAGAGAGGCTTTAGAGAGGGGGCTACAGCTACCCCAAAGGGTCCTAAGAGACCCCACATCAGCATCTAGGGCTTGTTCTAGGTACCAAGGCCATCTGTAAAAGTTACAGCTATCCACTCCAGCCCCTTCCAGTATGTTCCCACTAAAGGCAATGGGTCCAGCAAGGGACAGCACCTTCCTGAGGCCCTAGCACTTCTGGATTTGGGGGAGCCCTCCAAGCAATGCTCCTCCATCAAAGATTGTGGGGTGATGGGTCAAAGAAAGTGGTGAGTGCACCCTTATGAACTCTAGCTGGGACAAGTGATGAGAGGGCCAGGGAGAAGGGGTGCACTGGGGTGATGGGAAGACACTGGGGGCTAAGGGGAAGATGAAATTGCTCAGAAGACCTGAGTTGCCCGACCCAAAAGTGTGGTCCTGGTCCCCTGGCTCACATTCTGATCCACACGCCACGGTGCTTGACCTCAGGCAGGTGGTCCCTGCTCAGCCTGTTTCCTAGCCTGTGAAGAGCAGAGTTAGGCCTAGCTCCTGGCTTCCAACAGGACACCTGCCCATCCCTCACCTTCCTGTCAGCCCGAGGCTGGAGAGCCCTCCTAGGCCTCTGGCCCGCACCAGAGAAGAAGGTTAGAAAAGCGAAGCCCAGGGCCCAAGGCTGTCCCGTTGGCGACGCCACCGATTCGCGAGCGGACGCGGACGCGGCCGCTTTAAGGCGCGGTGACCCCACGACATCTGCGGGTGGGGCGGGGACAGTGCGGGCGTCCGCGGCACCGGCGGAGGCGAACGTGAGGGAGGTAGTGCGCGGCGTCCAGCCCCACCATGCTGACCGCGCTCGCCCGGCCAGCCCTGCCCGGCCTCCCAGGGCAGCTGCCTGCGGCCCCCGCCCGGCGTCAGGACTCCTCCGGTTCGTCAGGCTCCTACCACACGGCCCCGGGTTCTCCAGAGCCCCCGGACGCCGGGCCGGACGCGGAGTGCCGGGCGAATTGGCCCGGGGTGGCCCCTGCGCTGGGGGCGGGCGCGCAGCCTCGCCTGTCCGTCAGCGCCCAGAATAGCCGCCAGCAGCTCGGGCCCGGCTCGGGTTTCCCGCGAGGCCCGGGCTCCCGCCCGCGGCCACCCCAGCCCCAGCTGCGCATGCTGCCGTCGGGGGAGATGGAAGTCATCTTCGGCGCCGGGGCTCTGTTCAGCCGCTCGGACGCGGCGGATAGCGAGGTGCAACAACTCACCAAGCGGGCTTTCCGCAGCCTCTCTCCGCCCGGGCCCGCGACTCCGGCTCCCGCCACACCGACGCCCCAGACCCCCGACGGTGGCTCCCGCTGGGCCACTTACCTGGAGCTGCGGCCCCGCGGGCCGAGTCCTGGGACCCCAGCGCAGTTCGAGTGTGTGGAGGTGGCGCTGGAGGAGCGCGACGCGCCCGCTAGGACCCGGACGGTGCCCAAGCGTCAGATCGAGTTGCGCCCCCGGCCCCGGAGTCCGCCGCGGGAGGCGGGAGCACCGCGCCCCCGACTGCTTCTGCGCACTGGCTCCCTGGACGAGTCGCTGGGCCGCCTGCAGGAAGCCGCGGGCCTAGTGCAGACAGCACTGGCCAGAAAACTGAGCCCTGCGGCCCCTGCCCCGGGCAGCGCCACCTTCGGGCCCACGGGGCGGCCAGAGTGTGCGACTCGGGAAACGGCCCGCAGTACCCGAAAGGTCCTGGAGGAGGCCAGGTCTCGGCCACCCCGCGTGCACTATAGTTCAGCCCCCACCAGGGCACCACGGCCGTGGCCCAGCCTCCGAGAGCGCGCGATTCGGCGCGACAAGCCCGCGCCGGGGACCGAGCCGCTGGGTCCGGTTAGTTCCAGCATCTTCCTGCAGTCAGGGGAGAAGACTCAGGAGGCTCACAGTCAGGAACTCAAGACTCAGTTCCCGCGAGAGACTCTGGATCGAACCGTCCTGAGGGCACAAAGTCCGCCTTTCGAGTCTACGGCCCCCCGGGAAGTTCCGAGTAAGGCTGGGAGACCAAGGAGCTCGTCCCCGCTGTGGCAGGCTCCAAATGGGACGATACGAGGTCCACACTGCCCGTCCCCCCAGAATCTGCCCCCGTGGAATCGGGCTATTCGGAGGGTAAGTAGCCCGTCGTTCCCTGAGGCATCATCTGCATGGGGAAATCAGGATGCCGCTGTTGAGGAAACTGTCCGCAGAAGCCCTTCCCCACCGACCCTTCCCCAATGGAATCACGGTGTTGCCAGGACAAGAAGCCCATCCCCCGAAGCTCCTTCCCTATCGGAGGTTCGGCAACCTGCAGTTAGGAATGCCACAGCGAGCTGTAGGAACCCGTCCCCGCCGGCCCTGTCCTCATGGGAGGCACCAGATCGTACTAATGGGACGTGGAACCCATCTCCCCAAGAGACGTGGGATCGCACACAGCAGGGCTCATCGATGGTATCTGCGTCGGAAGCTCTGAATGGGATAGGACAAGAGGAGCTCGAGCTGCCTGGGCCGTCCGCAGCCGGGACTCCCGAGCTCACAGAGGCGCCGAGGCAGTCCACGCGGGAGAGGCGGGATCTTGCCTTCCGAGGCAGTCAGCCGTCGCCAGAAGTGGCTGCACCTGAGCTGCGCCTCAGTCGCCCCGTGGGTACCCTGGAGGCCGATGTGCACCGGGAAGCCTTGGGCCCGGGAGAAGCCGCCTCCGGACGGCCGCGCGTGGCCATCCCGCGGCCCCGCGACGTGCGCAAGATGGTGAAGACCACGTACGCGCCAAGCTTCTCCGCGGGAACCCCAGCTTTGGGGCGGCCTGTGCCTCCTGCGGAACCCCGCGGGGAGGAGGGCGGCGCATCCAAGACACAAGAGTTCCAGGCGCTGGGGTCCCCAGCCCCAGCTCACTACACTTCTGTTTATCTCAAGGACTTTCTTCCGGTTGTGACGCACCCCTACGAGCCCCCAGAGCCGCCTCCTGACCCAGTCCCCCGGGACGCTTCGCAGCCCAACGGGGTCCTGAGGCGGAGAGCAGAGAACAGCACGGCAAAACCCTTCGCGCGCACTGAGATCCGCCTGCCTGGTGCACTGGTCTTGGGCCGCCGGCCAGAGGGAGCCGGGGGAGTTCTGGCGCGCGGTGCTGGCAGAGAGAACCGGGACGCTGAGGCCCAGGGCCTGGTCCCCGACGGCGAGGGGCGGAACAGCCCTCTAGGCGGCGCTCGCACCTCACCCCAGCAGTCGCCCATCGGGCCGGCCGGGCCCCAACCACCCCGACCACCCTGCCCCAGCTCCCCTCAGGCGCACCCTAGCTCGAGCCCTGGGATAGCGCCCAAATTGGAGGCTCCCCCTGTAGCCCTCGAGCCTGCGACTGAGGTCCGGTCGTCTGTCCCGCGGGAGCCCCAGGCGTCGGCCCGCAGAACAGCCCCGCCCCAGCCCCGTGCCGCCTCGGCGCCTCCGATGGACCGGTCCCCCGAAGGTTCCTTCCAGGGGGCGCGCAGGCCACCTGGGACCGCGTACGCTGGGAAGGTCCTGGTGGACCCCGAGAGCGGCCGCTACTACTTTGTGGAGGCGCCGCGGCAGCCTCGGCTACGGCTGCTCTTCGACCCCGAAAGCGGGCAATACGTAGAGGTGCTGCTGCCGCCGTCGCCCCCGGGGCCACCCCGCCGCGTCTACACCCCGCTAGCCCCGGGCTCTGGCCTCTACCCGCCCGCCTATGGGCCTATCCCGGGCCTCTCAATGCCGCCGTCCCCCGGCCCACAGGCCTTCAGCGGCCCCCATGTACCCTGGGCCTCCGAGGCGGGGCCCCTGGACGGGATGTACTACCTGCCAGTGAGTGGAACCCTCAGCCCCGCTCCTCCTCTGCTCCTCTGTGCTCCGCCCAACAGTTCAGGTTCAGCCCAGCCCGGCAAGGGGTCGTTGTTCCCCGTGTGAGGCCCCAGGGCCTGATCCGCGGGTGTTGGGGCCTGTTTGATAGCCTTGGAGGTTCTAGCATCCAGTCCCCTGACCTCCTTTCCTTCTATCAACTCTTTTGCCCATCCCGCCCAGTCTTCACACTGGAAGTTACCTTCAGAGAACTATCAGACTTTGGGACTGATGGAGCTGGGACTCAGAAAGTGGCTGCCTACTTCCTCCCCCAACAAAACTGTATACTCCCTTCCCAGGCATTCCCAGAGTGTGGTGTGTTTGTGTGCGTGTGAAAGTGAGGCGTCTCAGGAGTTGTTCCTAGGAGCTGACTTGAGGGCGTGTTGGGAGTTCACTAGGGGCAACAAGAAAGAGGATCAGCAGAGGTCGGGGCTGCCCCCAGAGGTAGTGAGCTGTCTGTCCCTCCCCGAAGGTGACCCAGCTGAGGAGGAACAGGCTAGGGAGCGCTGGTGGATGGAGGGAGGACTCTGACTAGCAACTCTGGTACTATTTGGAAGAGGCTCTGAGCCTCGGCCTGGGAGGCTGTGGGAAAGTGGCCAGTGCAGCCCCTCGGCCAGGCTGAATCGGAGAAAGGGAGCTGCGGGGACAGCAGGTGGAGATGGAGCAGGGATGTAATATGGAAGGGGCTATGGAGGGTCAGCCTGGGCATGGGGGTTGGGTGGGGAGGCAGCGGTAGTCTCCAGCTGGGAGCCCCACTTCCCATCCTCCCCTCAACCTCGGCATCTGACTTGCCTCTCTAAGCCCTCGATGCTGAGCGGGCTCATCCTGGGGCCAGGAGTGGAGCCTTAAGCCATTCCCACCCAGGGTGGGGGGGACAGATGAAGTGCTTAGCAAGCAGGGAGGATGGTTAAGCCTCTGGGGGTAGTGTAGGGTGGGTTAGGGCTGGCAGTAGAAGGGATGCCGTGGGGGTGGGGAGCAGGGCAGAGAGACTTGGAGCCCTCAGCTTGTTCCCCTCCCTCTGTAACAGAAGTGGCAGCCATGCCCAGAGAGGGCCTAGCTCGGCAGGCTGGTCACGGCAAGGAAGGAACAGGACCTGAAGCGTGTGTTCTAATTGAGAACATTGAACCTTGAGATTGCCGGAGCCTCTGAGGAGGGCTGAGAGAGATGCATGTGGTAGGAGGTGCTCTGCCGTGGGGGGGGTCTGTGTGTAGTTCTGAGCTTGAAGTGGCAGGGCCTTGCTGAACTGATATGTGATGTAATGAGTTTGGGGAAGAACAGTTCCCACTAGAAGCAGTTGTTAGGGATGGAGATTGATGCCTTACTTAAGTTCCAGGCCTCTGGGCGGCCTGGGTCCCTGGAAGTCCCTGCCTCCCTGCCTTGGGCTGGAAGCTGACTGCGAGAGCTGTGAGGCAGATTCACCTGAACAACTTCTCATGGCCAAAGATGCTGGTTCTGATGGCATGGAGGACCCGGGGCCCCTCCTGGTCCCCTTACCTCATCCTGGTGTGCAATAAATCACTGACCCAATGAGCCATGATGCTTGGAACAGCTCGTGTAAGTTGTCTGATTTCTGATTTCCTGCTGTGACCTGTGACACCCCCTATAATGTTCTTCCATGCCTGGGTATGGTCTGGGTGGAGAGGTCCCCAAGGCCCAGGGAGGGAGCCCATGTGTGTCTTTCATGCACTCTGGCATCCTTGCCTCCGCAAACTTGCCTCCCAGGGAGAGAGCCCTAGGCTTGCAACCATGCCCGTGGCCTCATTCTCCCTGGTGGCTGGGTGGCCAGTGGGCTTTGGGGTCAGTCAGGCTTGGGTTCTAACTTGAGTATGGCCCTTCTAAGCTGTATGGTCTTGGATTCATCACTTCTCTCTGAGCCTTCATGTGCTCATAAAAATGACACTAACTAACCACCTCTTCCCCCAAGGTACTCCGTACAGTGCCCACCGAGTGGCCAGATCCCAGGACATGGGAGGGGTCAGCCCCCATGTGTCCCTGAGCAGGCCCAGCCCCCCTCCTTACGTCACTGTTCCCTATTTGTGAAATGGGGCTGAGTTGGCTGCAGCAGGGATCCCAGTAGAGGAGGTGCACACGTGGCGTCTCTGGGGGAAGGGAGAGAGTGGGAGGGGTGAGCTGTTGGTTCCCCATTGGTCTGGGTCAGGCTTTCCGGGGTGGCCCCCACAGCACGCAGGCACACGCACACCTGCGCCCAAACCACAGCCCAGGCTCACTGAGCCAGAGCCACTGACCATGAGGCTGTCACTGCGCCTGCTACTGCTGCTGGGAGCCTGGGCCATCGCAGGGGGCTTCAGGGACAGGGCCCCACTCACAGCCACAGCCCCACAGCTGGACGACGAGGAGAAGTACTCAGCTCATATGCCTGCTCACCTGCGGTGTGACTCCTGCAGGGCAGTGGTCTACCAGGTGAGTACCCCCCCTGCAGTTCCCCTGCCCCTGTCCACGTCCCTCCTGAAGCCAGGCCCCTCCATCAGCCTCAGATTCTACCACTGGCCTTTGATTTCCAAGCCCCCACCCCTGGGCCCTGAGCTAGACTCAGCTTTCCATGACATTGCCATCTGCACCTTACCCAAACCATCATGCCTCAGTTTACCCATCTCTCAGCCCAACAGAGAGCAAATAATCTGGGACACCCCACAGTATCTTGAGACCCCAGGGAGTCACCCGCTTGTCCTCTCTGACTCCTCCCTTTCCAGGCTTATTCTCCGGCCTGGACTCCTTCTCCGGCTGGCAAGCCCTGGTGTATATGTACGTGTGTGCACATGGGTTGAGGGCATGAATATATGAGTCTGTGTGGTCTCGAGTTCACACAGAAACCTGTCAAGCGTGCCTGAGTACCTCTGTGGGGGGAGGGAAGCCTATGAGTACACGTGTCACTGAAGACTGGGCTCTGTTTTGGTTTTTTTGGTTTTTTTCCTTTCCTTGTTCTTATGGTTTAAAATAGCATGGCTGATGGGCAGGTGTGCCCTGGGGAAGGAGCTCCAGTGCTCAGGCCTACCTTCACACCTCAGCATTTCCTACCCACCCACCCCACCCCAGGGAGGTGGATCCTACGTCAGCAGACCCAGTCCCAACTTTCAGAACCTGGGGGAGGGCCCAAAAGTCTCCCTTGGCACCTCACTCTCTCCCGGAGACCCAGTCTTCTGTCTGACCCTCCGCCGCCATTGAGCAGTCCCGAAGCCTTGGCTCTCAGCCCCTCCTTGTTCTAGATGTGGCAACATTTGGCAAAGGCAGAGGCCAAGCTTCACACCCCAGGCTCAGGGGGACAGCGGCGGGAGCTGAGCGAGTCGGTATACACAGACGTCCTGGACCAGAGCTGCACCCAGACCTGGCAGGGGTGAGTCAAGAATCTGGCCCCTAGGACCCTCCTCTAGGGGTAGGGCTGATGGGTAGAGGTTCCCACTCTCCCACTCACACCAGACACACAATCCACTAGGGCTTTGGTCCAAGGGAGGGGGCTGGCTGGGATGAAATCTGAGGTCTGGAGCTGGGGGCAAGTAGAATGATACATGGCCAGGGGACAAGGTTGCTGTGTGACCTTGGGACAGGGGCTTTCCCTCTCTGGTTCTCAGTTTTCCAACAGGGAGGATCAGAATCTGCATTCTGAATTCAGCAAATGCCCTGTGTGCCTGGCTTCATGTGGGGATGTATCCCTTGCTGGCAGGGCTCCCACTAATGCTGTCTCCCTCTCCTTCCTACTGTTTCCAGCTATGGGGTCCGAGAAGTGAACCAGGTGAAACGTCTCACAGGCCCAGGACTCAGCAAGGGGCCAGAGCCAAGCATCAGCGTGATGATCACAGGGGGCCCCTGGCCCACCAGGTGATGACAGGGGTGTGGGAGTAGGATGGAGACCCTTGGAGCCGTGATCAGCCCCCTGAGGGGCAGGCAGGGTCTGAGGCTCCTGTTGGGCTCCCCTAGGCTCTCCACGACATGTTTGCACTACCTGGGGGAGTTTGGAGAAGACCAGATCTACGAAGCCCACCAACAAGGCCGAGGGGCTCTGGAGGCATTGCTGTGTGGAGGACCCCAAGGGGCCTGCTCGGAAGAGGCGACTGTCACAAGGACAGAGCTCTAGTCGGGGGTGTCGGGGGTGGGGTGGGGGTAGGCCTTCCCTTCTGGAGTAAAATAAAACCCAGTGACCTCGATTTCTTCATTCTCTCTCTCTGCAAAAAGTGGTTGTGGGCTGGGAGGACAGACATTGGCACTTCTGCTAATGTTGTACCTAGAGAGGGCCAAATACACTTACTTCCCACCAGTCTCCCAGAGGTAGGTGAGATGTGTCATGGGTTGAAATGTGAGCGAGCTGTCAAAGGCATATGGGACTGCGGTGAAACCCCAAATCCACCAAGAGAGAAAAACCAAGGAAAACTCCATGAGCAGACTACCTTGTAGACACACCTACTCAGCCACTGCAAGCTATCTGGGCCCCTTCCTGAACATTAGTCTAACTGGGTCTATTCCCAGCAGCTGCTCAATTTCTGGACTCTACCTCTGACCCCAGCTGACAGGGTTGGGCCCTAGGTGTCTGCCTGGGACTGGGCAGGGCAGGGTTCCTGGAACAGCTGGATTCAGTATCTTGGCTCTCAGTCCTGCTTTCCCAGAAGTTCTTTTGACCTGGGACCTTTCCTTAGCAATGGAGGAAAGCACCCCACCTGGGCCCCACCTGAGAACGGGAGCCTGTGGGCAGGCCACGCTCTAACTTGTCACTTCCTTGGTGAGTATCTCCCTGATCTGCTGAAGGTGGACAGACCTGGCAGGTGGACAGAACAGATACTCGAATCCCCAGCTGACAGACACTGAAACTGAGGCTTAGAAAATAAAAGAGGGGCATCTGGGTGGCTTAGACAGTTAAGCATCCGACTCTTGATCTAGGCTCAGGTCATGATCTCGGGGTTGTGAGCTCGAGCCCCAAGATAGACTCGGCACTGAGGGCGGAGTCTGCTTAAGATTCTCTCCCTCTCCCTCTGTGCCCCCCCCACTTGCGAGCGTGTGTGCTCTCTCTCTCTAAACTGATAAGAGCAGATACTACACTTGATCTTAGCCAAAAGGCCGAGAAGCGATGTGCTCTTTCTCTCTAAAAAAAAAAAAGGAAGGAAGAAAGAAAGAAAGAGAGAGAGAAAGAAAGAAAAGAAAAGAGGTGCTCAGGCCAAGTCCCAGGCTGAGTAGTGGCAGGGCTGGGAGGGGACTCAGATTCTGGGGGTGGGGGCAGTTGTTGCTGGAGAAATAGGGGTGCTCCAGGCAGGCCCTGACCCCTCCAATGTCCGTGAGCTGTACTGAAGCCTGGCCCCTTACATTCCATTACTTGGTCCCTACCTGCCAGAGGCCCCTCCTTCCTGGCCTTCGCCCCAGGAGAGAACCCCTCGTCTTCGGGAAGAGAGCCAGGGCCCAAGGAACCCAGTGAGCTCAGTAGTGTTGGGTGTGGAGATGGGAGCGTGTGACAAGGACCTGTGTGGCTCTGTGTTTATATGGAGTGATTTAGACACACTCTGCAGCACAGTCTGGGTGTTGTAGGTCCATTTGTTTGTGCATCTGAAACCATGTGCAACGTAGCTGCCCCATCTCTATGTGGATGGCATATGGTTTGGGTTGAATTGAATGTCTATGGGACTGTGCACATAAATGTAAGGGGTGGAGCTCAGATCCCTGGGGAGTACTGGGGTGGAGAGGGGTGGGGAGGCAAGTGCTAAGGAGCAGTTCCGAAGCTTCGAACTGGTCAGACGACTTTGGGACACCCCGGAGCAGGAGCCAAGGAAGTAGAGCAGGAGATAGGCAGACAGGAGACGAGCTGGAGGTTGGACAGGCGGACGGACGCACGGCTGTAGCATGAAACTCCTGCCCAGCTGGAGAGCCCGGCTGCCTGTGGGCCCTTGGAGCAGGGCCTGGCCGTGGGCCCAACAACCGAGAAGTAGGTGGGCCCTGGCGGGCTGGGCCTGGGGCAGCACAGAGGGGAGCAGAACCAGGAACCTTAGGCCTAATCCTCACCAGCTAAGGAGCCCCAGCTCCTCGGAACCTCCCCAGGCCCCTTCAGCCAGCTCTGGGCCCCATGGCCAGGCCAGAGGGCCTGCCCAGAGGAAAAGACAGGCTGAGTCCAGGGCAGGCTTCAGCGGCCGTAGGACAGGCACTCACACAGGGCCCTGTGCTTAGAAAAGTTTGGTTTGATCTGGTTTAATACTCTGCTGTTGCTGTATCAAAATTCATAATACTAAACAAAAAAAAAAATCCATAATACTTTTGGAATGGGGGCCCCAAATTTTCATTGTGCACTGGGTCCTGCAGATTATGTAGCCAGTCCTGATGTGGGGCGGGGGGGTGGTGGTGGAGGAGATCGTTGTCCTGATACAGGGAACAGGCAAGGCTGGGCCAGCCTGGGCAGCTTCTCCTGCAGCAGCCCCTCTGTTTTGTGCCTCTGTGACACTGAGCGTACTTGGCCATGTGGGAAAGGCAGCCCTTTATTGAATCTATTGGCTGTTTATAGCATGCACTCAGGAGTTCAGGCTAACCTGAGTTTTTGGAATGATGTTCTAAAATCTTGCTACCTATATGGCCTCGGTCAGATCACATCTCCTAGATCTGTTTCCTCAGCAGTAAAAGAGGTTACCACCGCCTAAGGCCTGGGGTTAAGCACGGGAATACATAGCAGTTGCTGGGCATGCAGTCATTCCTCATTAAGGAGAGTGACTTTGATGAGGATAATGATTAACTTGTTATTAAAAAGTGGGGAAGAGTCTCATTCAGAGTGTGATCTATTAAGGGCCACTGCCATTCTCTTCCCCGTCACCCGGGGCTTGGTGTCTGTCGTCACCTCCACCCTGGCCCTCTCTTGGAAACAAGACCAGGTCCCATGCCGGGCTCAGGCGCAGGCAGGGAAGGGCGCATGCTGGGGAGGGAAATGTGACCGAGGCTCAGGTGGCCTTTACCACTCGGGCCGGAGTTAATATGTTACCTCTGCCCAGGTCTGCCTTTCGCAATCAGGGCTGTGGATCTGGTTACAGATTTACTTCGAACAATGTCTGATGTGCGGACTAAAGTCCTCCTTGGCCTTCGTAAAGCCAACCCCTCTTTTCCTCAGGAACCGCTCACACCTGTGCCCCAAAGATGAGGGCCCAGGAGAACCTGGAGGGCCAGACACAGGTGCTGGGGAATGGGTGGGAGCTGGGTGGGGGCAGGGTTGGGTGGGGGCTAGAGGGCCGGCTCATGTCTTCCCCCTGGGAAGGCAGAGACACAAGTTCTGATGAACTTGATTGAAAGTGACTATCCCAGGCTGAAAGTAGCAACTGGGGGATGGGGTGTGGGTGGCAGTGAGGGTGCAGTTGTCAGCCTTGGGACTGGCTGACTCCAGCTTGAGGGTCAGCAGGGACCACCTACCCCACCCCCAGGGCAACCCCAAGGAACCCCAAGTGGCAAGGGTAGGACCAGAGTATGCCCAAGAGGGCCTGTCCACGGACTTCAGCCCTCTTGGCCCGCCTCCTGTTGCCCCTTGGGGCCTTCTGACTTAGGGGCCCATCCCCTTGGCCAGAATGCCTCAGTCCCAAGGCCTCCAGGAGCCAGCACAGAGGACTCATCCCTGCACAAAGGAACGTGAGGAGGGAGCCAAGGGTGGCCAGACTGAGAGACAGCTGGGTGGATGAACCGGGAGGGAGGGTGGGGCTCGGACACTGTTGTGAGGATCTGACAGGCCACTCAGGCCATTTGATTGCTTCTGGGGCAGAATGCACTTGGTTGGTGCCCAACCCTCCACCCTGAGTTACTTCTCTCTGCTGCCCTAGCAGGAGTCCCTGGGCTCCGCAGGGAACTCCACGAGGGATCCCACGGTGTCCCTGCCCAGAGAGCCCACGTTTGACATGTTGTACAAGATTGAGGATGTGCCACCCTGGTACCTGTGTATTCTGCTGGGCTTCCAGGTGGGTTTCCCTGCAGGGCCTCCCCACCCCCACTGTGCATGCTCCCCAGGATCCCACCCCCCTTCCTAGCCAACAAGTTTATCTTGGGTAACAGGAAGAGAAACCTAAGGTCAACAACAGTGACTGTCACGGAGCTGGGGTGGGAGGGGGCGTCTGATGGGGCCTGAGAGATTATCCCCGGGCATATGTGTCACCTGCCAGGCAGAATGTCAGTCACAGGGAAAGGACCCACTCCAGAGAAGCCACAGGAAGAACTTGGGGGCAGATTAGTACCCCAAAGAGAGAGGTGAACAGTAGCTCTCTGGGACTCCCTTGTGCGAGTATCAGGCCTGGGTGAGCACCCTGCCAGGGGCAGCAGGGGTTCAGGCCCCCTGAGGCAGGCATGAGGATCGTTAGGGTGCCCCTGTTTGCCTGTGAGCCGCCTCACACCCTCCCCCCCGCCCAGCATTATTTGACATGCTTCAGTGGCACCATCGCTGTGCCCTTCCTTCTGGCTGAGGCGCTGTGCGTGGGCCGGGACCAGCACATGGTCAGCCAGCTCATCGGTACCATCTTCACCTGCGTGGGCATCACCACCCTCATCCAGAGCACACTGGGAATCCGGTGAGCTGCCTGCCCCCACCTGTGAGCCACACCGCAGGACCAGGTGGTTTCTCTGAGGGCGCTTCTGGGGAGGGGGGAGCTGCTATCTTCCCCCACCTGCTACTCCTACTCCCAAGCCAGCCTTAGAGCCAGGCAGCTGGGATCCTACCTTGGGCCCCTGAGGCTCCCCAAAGACAAGGAGTCGGTGGCTTTAAGGGAATGTACCCTTAGCTGGGCTCTCCCCCTGTTAGGCCCTACTCTGAGTGATCAGAATCACCCACTCCCGGCTTTTAGGCTGTGTGTGAGCTTCCTCAACGGCCCATCCTCCTGGGGGCCCCCTGCCCCCGAGCGCACAGCTCAAGGCTTGGGTGGCCAAAAAACGGTTGTGTGGTGGGAGGATGGAGGAAGGTTGTGAGTGGAGCTTGGATGCAAGAGCTGAGCTGTCTACTTCCTTGCACGGGGCTCCTCACAGTGCGGGAGCTGGGGCTGAGAAGGAAAGGGGGGAAGGTTGTGAGGCAGGGACTCTATTTGTTTTCTTCCTTGGGCCCCCAAAATTCACGGAGTCCTGCCTGGGGCTGCAGTGACTTCTCTTAGCTCTGCCCTGTCCCTTGTCCCTCTGTTTCTCTGCCTCTGGGTGTGATTCTGTCTCCTTCTCTCGGTGCCCTCTGTCTCCATCTCTCCTGTCTCTGTGTCCCTGCCCACCCCTGACCCCACCCCTGCCGCTCTGTGCCTCTTCTTCCAGGCTGCCGCTGTTCCAGGCCAGCGCCTTTGCATTTCTGGTCCCAGCCAAAGCCATCCTGGCCCTGGAGAGATGGAAATGCCCCCCAGAAGGTGGGCACACTTCTGGGGGCTGTGCTGGAGAGGGGAGGCCCAGGAGCCTGGAAGTCTGGACAACTGTCCCAAGTCCAGACACTGGGGTGCATTCATGGCAGCATCTTCTCTTCCTCTCTGTCTCTGTTCCCTGGCCATGTGTGTGTCCCTGTCTCTGCTCCCAGAGGAGATCTACGGTAACTGGAGTCTTCCCCTGAACACCTCTCATATCTGGCACCCACGGATACGAGAGGTGGGCTTGCACCTGGGGTAGAAGAGACCTGGACTTAAGGAGGGGGCTAGATGGGAGGGGAGCCACTGCTGAGTTGGGGGATTCAAGGAGGCAGTCCAGGAGCTTTTTTTTTTTTTTTTTAATGTAGAGGTGATAGACTCTACATAGGGACTTACAGCTGATCTTTGCTTTTCTAGGTCCAGGGTGCAATCATGGTGTCCAGCACAGTGGAGGTGGTGATCGGGCTGATGGGGCTGCCTGGGGCCCTGCTCAGCTACATAGGACCTCTCACGGTCACCCCCACTGTCTCCCTCATTGGCCTCTCTGTCTTCCAAGCTGCTGGTGACCGAGCTGGCTCCCACTGGGGCATCTCAGCTTGGTGAGCAGGCACCAGGCCTGATCCTTGCCCAGCCTCTGCCCTTTCACCCCCTTCATGTCCTGTCCCTAGCCCAGCCTACCAGCCATCTTTCCTTTGTGCCTCTGCCCCCAGTTCCATTCTCCTGATCGTCCTCTTCTCCCAGTACCTGCGTAACTTCACCTTCCTGCTGCCTGTCTACCGCTGGGGCAAGGGCCTGACTCTCTTCCGCATCCAGATCTTCAAGATGTTTCCAGTGAGGAGCTGACAGGCGGCTGGGGCTGGGACTAGGGCAGGGGCTGGACCTGTGTCCAGGGCAAAGGTTGGGGGCAGGTCCGGGACCCCAGAAGAGCTAGAGCCAGAGCACAGATAAGGTCCCAGTCAGGGGCTAGAGCAGGTACTGGGGCCCAGGCTTGAGCTCGGGCAGGGGTGAAGGCTGCAGCTGGGGTTGTGGCAGAGGCTGGGGCTGAGGTAGGGGCTGGTTGGCTGGACCAGACCTCCAGGGCCCTCAGTGCTGCCCCCACCCCACCCCACTTCAGATTGTGCTGGCCATCATGACTGTGTGGCTACTCTGCTATGTCCTGACCCTGGCGAATGTGCTGCCCTCAGACCCCACAGCTTACGGCTTCCAGGCACGGACGGACGCACGAGGGGATATCATGGCTATTGCGCCCTGGATCCGCATCCCCTACCCCTGTGAGCCACCCCACTGGCCCCCTCTGCCTCCAGCTGAGACCATCTACAAGGCCCCCGATGATACCAATCCCGCTGACGATATAATTGGCATTACATGTACATTTCTAGTGGGCCAGGCAGAGTGTTTTCCTCAAAGCCTCACTCCAGCTTCACGACTCCAAGTGATCCCAAATATGCTCCCACAAGTGTAGAGCTCCTGCCCCAGCTCGAGGTCCCTTCACCCCCACTCTCACCCCCACGAACTGCCTAGTCCCCTCCCTGGCCCACCCAGCGACATTGCATCCACGCTATCACGCCCCAATCCAGGTCAGTGGGGCCTGCCCACGGTGACTGCGGCTGCTGTCCTGGGAATGTTCAGTGCCACAGTGGCGGGCATCATTGAGTCCATCGGAGATTACTATGCTTGTGCCCGCCTGGCTGGCGCCCCACCCCCTCCAGTACATGCCATCAACAGGTATGGCCACCTGCCCTCTTCTGTATCGGATCTTCTCAGGGGCCACTCAGAAAGCAAATGTAGGGACAGGGTTGAGTCCCAAAGGTGTGGACTTGGACTGTCCAGACCTCGTTCTCCATACTTATGAAATGGGGATGCTCTCATCATTCAGTCTGAGTGTTTGAGTCGCTGAGATAATGAAGCCTAAGGGAAACTATGGTTGCTGACAGTCTTCAACATGCCTGGCCCTCCATGTGCATTCTCTTATGCAGTCTGCTAGGGACTCTGTGAGACAGGTACCCTTATCCCCATTTTACAGATGAGGAAATTGAAGCCCAGGGTCACCTAAGGGAACAAGTTCTGGGGCACTGGGACTAGCGCTTGGACGTGGGCTCTTGGCTCCCAGACCTCCCTCTGGCCTGGAGTGGGGAGTACTAGGACAGAGAGTTGCAGCTTGCACAGTCCCCAAGAAGGCGAGCAGCCCACCTAGGGTGGGGGGGGACCCAAGCCAAGGCAGGGGCTGGACCAAGCCCCCAACGCGCCCTTTCCTTACAGGGGCATCTTCACCGAAGGCATCTGCTGCATTATCGCGGGGCTGTTGGGCACAGGCAACGGGTCCACCTCATCGAGCCCCAACATCGGCGTCCTGGGGATTACCAAGGTGCCACAAGCCAGAGCCGCACAAAGCCCCACCTCCATTCCTCCGGCCGCAGCCACACCCCGTCTCTGAATGGTCCTACCCCGCAAGGAGCCTGGGCTCCTTTGTGCTCGCTTTCGTAACAGGGCCCCCCCGCCGCCCAGCTCCGCTCCCAGGGCCTAACCCCGCCCCCCTCCCGGCTCCCCTGCAGGTAGGCAGCCGGCGCGTGGTGCAGTATGGTGCGGGCATCATGCTAGTGCTGGGCACGATTGGCAAGTTCACCGCCCTTTTTGCTTCGCTCCCTGACCCCATATTGGGAGGCATGTTCTGCACCCTTTTCGGTGAGTGCCGCGTGCGGGCCGGGGGTGTCCGTGCGGTCTGGGAGTGGTGGAGCCCGCCCGGCCCGCGCGGCAGCTCCAGCGGTTAACCCTGCGCCCTCAGGCATGATTACGGCTGTGGGGCTGTCCAACCTGCAGTTCGTGGACATGAACTCCTCCCGCAACCTGTTCGTGCTCGGATTTTCCATGTTCTTCGGGCTCACGCTGCCCAATTACCTGGAGTCCAACCCCGGCGCCATCAACACAGGTACCTCTGCGAGTCCGAATGTCCGGGGCTGGGGGATGCGTGGTGGGCTCTGGGCACGGCTCCCTCCCTCAAAGGCACCCTACAACTGAGCCACAAATCCTGGCCAACTTTGGGTGTGAAGCAGAAGCGGAGAAGCGAATTAGCAGCTGTCCTTGACGGAGACACTTTTTAGGGACAGGCGTGGAGCTTTACATGTGCTCATTTAACATGCACAACAGCGTCCAGAGACAGATACTACCGTCCTCTCTACAGAGGAGGAAAGTGAGGCTCCGGGAAGTTAAATGATGTGTCCCAAGACAACGAAACTGGGATTATAGGTGTGAACGTTGGGATTTGTACCGTTTCTTCACCATGCCTGCTCAAAGAAGTCAACAAGCTGCACAAGTGGGAACAAAGTCCCTGGGCTCTGTCTCCAGACCACACCAAGATGCCCATTGGCCCTTGGCCTATTCCACAGGCATTCCTGAAGTGGACCAGATTCTGACGGTGCTGCTGACCACAGAGATGTTCGTGGGTGGGTGTCTCGCTTTCATACTGGACAACACAGTGCCAGGTATGGGTCAGCCCCGGGAGGGGCACACAGGACTAGGCTGGGCTCATCTGCACTCTGACACATGGCCCCTCAACCAGAAGTGTGGCCAGCACCCAGGCAATGCAGGCCCTGCAAGGAGAAGCAGGGACACTTGGGCTGGCGGAGTGCCCACTGGCTGGAGACACACTGGTGGGACAGAGGCACAGACATGCCCTATAGGGCTTGAAGAGGGTGGGTCTAGGGGAGTCTTTCCCAGGCCCTGTGGGTTGTTTCCTCTCCATTTCTTGATAGCCACCAAGTGGAAGGGTGCCTTTGGGAGCCTTTGCTTTCTTCCATTAGACCAGATACAAATGAAGCAGTAGTTTGGGTGGCAAAACCCACTCCAAATATGCCAGCAACCTGTCCCACTTGACTACTAGGAGAGCCCCTAACATTCTCTTTGGAATCGGGGTTTTTTGCAGGGATTGTGGAGGATACTTAGCGTGGGCCCCTGAGAATGCTCCTGGCCCATGTTCAGGTGCCCTGTAAAATATAAAAACTAAATGCCACCAGTTGTATTAACGAGTAACGAGTTTTTCATGTTCTAATGAGTAACAAGCATAGTTAACATTTACCAAACATTTACTGTAGGTCTGGAATGAAACTTTAGGTCTCGCGTAATTCTCAAAAACTATCCTGTTAGGCAGAGACTGTCAACACCATTTCACAAGGAGACAGAATTAGAGAGGTTAAGTGACCCACCGAAGTTCACATTTGCAGATTTAAAAGGTTGCAAATCTGAGATTTTAACTAAGTCCATTGGATGCAGTCTATGGCTTGTGTCCCAGCCACTGCACCATACTGCCTCTGTTGGAGGGTTTCAGGGGACCTGGAAGATCAGGGAAAGCTCTGTGGGGGCAGAGGTTAAAGATTGCATCAGTCCAGGGAGAGGAGGGATGGGAGTACCAGGATGATGGCCCTCCATTCCCCACTTACCAGCCTAAACACAGCTGCAGGGCTGGAGCATGGGCAGGAAGGGCCTAGGTACCAGGGCCCTTTTTTTTTTTTTTTTTTTTAAAGATTTTGTGTGTTTGACAGAGAGAGACACGGCGAGAGAGGGAACACAAGCAGGGGGAGTGGGAGAGGGAAAGCAGGCTTCCCGTGGAGCAGGGAGCCCGATGCAGGGCTCAATCCCAAGATCCTGGGTTCATGACCTGAGCCGAAGGCAGACGCTTAACAACTGAGCCACCCAGGCGCCCTGCCAGGGCCCTTTTAGGGATTTTAGCATAAGATGACATGAGAACTCTTGGTAGCAGCTACCCCATGGACTAATGGGAGGTACCTGCCCTTCCCCAGTGAGAGGAACCCAGGCTGCGGACCAGAGACAAGGACGTGGCAGTCTCAATGCTCAGGGAATCTGGGAAAATGGAAGGCATCAGGTGGACAGCTGTATACAGAGGGGCTTCTTTGTGATCTAGATAGCTGGATTAAGCTACCCAGATGTTAAGAGCCTTACTGCTTTACTGAGTTCTTCACATCTCCATCCTTCAATGCAACAGCCTATCAGCAACCATCTCTGCCAAGGATCATCATGTATGTTGTGCCACATAATCTTCAGTAGTCCTTCAATGTGCATGGATGAGAAATCTGAAGCTCAGAGCGGTCAAGTAACTTGCCTAAGGTCACCCAACCTGAATTCACACCCAGGTCTGGCTAAATCAGAAGCCAGTCCTTCATCATGGAATCACACACTTTCTTCTGTGTGATGGGCATTTTACTGATGGGCTGCTTTGCTTTTGCCCTTTCCCCATCTACAGCCCAAACTTAGAAAAATTACTCCTAGGAAAGGCAGGATGTGTGTTACGACTGTCTTTTGTAGGAGGGTTAAAAAAAAATCACAATATTCTTATATTTTAACCAGAGAAAAACAAAACCACTCAGTTTCTATTTTTGTGACTTTTGGATCACAAATTAGTTCAGCAAATGCTAGTGGGGCTAGTGGAAACCTCTTTCCACTAGATTTACACTCCAACAATCTTCTTTCACCCCAGCCCTCTTGTGAAAACCCCAGACCTGGGCACCTGGGTGGCTCAGTCAGTTAAGCGACTGCCTTCGGCTCAGGTCATGATTCCAGGGTCCTGGGATCGAGTCCCACATCAGGCTCCCTGCTCCGCGGGGAGCCTGCTTCTCCCTCTCCCACTCCCCCTGCTTGTGTTCCCTCTCTCGCTGTCTCTGTCAAATAAATAAAATCTTAAAAAAAAAACCAAAAACACCCAAGACCTCATGCACCCCTCCCCCACCTGAGGGAGCATTCCCCTAGATGTAAATAATCTTTTGTGTATCCACACTACCAACAAAGACTTTACTTGGCTTGACTTTCTGAGGTTTATGTTATAAAAATGAGTTTATTTCCCAAATATGGAATCCTAATATTGAATAGTAATACTGATTATAGTGTCTCTTTTTTTTATAAATTCCAGACTTTTTTTTTTTTTTATATAGATTTTATTTATTTGACAGAGAGAGACACAGCGAGAGAGGGAACACAAGCAGGGGGAGTGGGAGAGGGAGAAGCAGGCTTCCCGCTGAGCAGGGAGCCTGACGCGGGGCTCAATCCCAGGACCCTGGGATCATGACCCTAGCCGAAGGCAGGCGCTTAACGACTGAGCCACCCAGGCACCCCTATAGTGTTTCTAAATAGCCCTCCCTGCCCCCAAGCAGACTGGGCACTGTTGGTCCTCATCAGCTTAGCACATGCTAGGCCCATACTAAAGATGTAAGTTGACAATTACTTAACCTTTCTGCCTATTTCTTCATCATAAAAATGTGTATGTTAGTGCCTATATGCCTTCCACAGGTATGTTTTGAAGAAATGAGATAATTTTTTGATTTTTTAATTAATGAAATTAAAGCCCTTAGCACAGAGACTGGCACACTATAGATACTAATTATAACCAGTATCTTTTAGGGTTTCCTAGAGCTCTGGCCAAGTTAAAAGCCGAGAAATCATGGATTCAGTAACCTTTCAGTCCCAGAAAATACTTGAGAATGAAGACAATGGATTCCAGAAATCGGTCTCAGGACTAGGTTATGGAGGTATGGAGGGGAGGTAGTGGAGGGCTGCTGGTCTTGATAACCTCACTGTCCTATTTCAGGGAGCCCAGAGGAACGAGGTCTGATACAGTGGAAAGCTGGGGCCCATGCCAACAGCGAGATGTCTACCAGTCTCAAGAGCTATGACTTCCCCATTGGGATGAGCATGGTAAAAAGGACTGCCTTTCTGAAATACATTCCTATCTGCCCCGTCTTCAAAGGATTTTCTTCAAGGTCGAAAACCCAGCTTCCAGGTCCAGAAGACACTCCAGAAAATATACAAACTGGATCTGCATGCACCAAAGTCTGAAAAATTACTCCTAGGAAAGGTAGGACGTGTGTTAAGACTGCCTTTTGTAGGAGGGTTGAAAAAAAATCACAATATTCTTATATTTTAACCAAAGAAAAACAAAACCACTCAGTTTCTATTTTTGTGACCTATTTGATTGTCTTCAAGGGAAAGGTAGACTGGGTAAAAAGTCAAAGTATGGATTTTGAGTGGAATTCCTTAACCTATTTCATAATGAGAATAGAACTTTCTAACTGGTGTGGGTCACTAGGAAGTTACAAGTATGCTGACATACTGACCCCTTCAGCCTTCTGAGTAGGCAGGAAACGGGTCAACTGTAGCCCATGAGCCATAAACTCTAGCCACAGGTAGCCCCATCAGTGTACTCCAATATGCTAAAAAACCACAAAAAACAAAAAACACCAAAAAACGCACAACACTTTATGACATGAAATAGGTTAATACACTGCACAAGAACAGGGAAATTTCTCTCATATATGCTGCTTTGTTTCAGTAGTGGTAACATAAAAATCCCTAAAATCAAAACAGGATGACTTCAATTACCCTAAAACTATGCTGCATAGGCCTGATGGGATGATCTGTTCAAAGGGCTTCAAAATAGAATAGCTGATGCTCTGAAACTTTCCATCTCTACCTCTAATGCAGATGCCTGACTCTCCAGTTAAACAGCTAAGTAGTTTTAATATGAGGTTTCCCTGACAATCAAGAAAAGTTCCAACAAAATGAGAGCTAAGCCTAGAACACTCCTCTCTTAGTAAAAACAATTACTTCAACAGAATTTTCTATGTGCCAGGGGCTCTCTTAAGTGCTTGATGTGTATTAATTAATCACACAATCCTGAGACAGACAGTTATTACTGCCATTTTATTTTTGTTTATTTTTGTTTTAAAATAATTTTTTTTAAGATTTTATTTATGAGAGAGTACAAGCAGGGGGAGGGGCAGAGGGAGAAGCAGACTCCCCACTGAGCAGGGGGTCTGATGCGGGGCTCAATCCCAGGAACCCGAGATCATGGCCTGAGCCAAAGGCAGATGCCTAACCAACCGAGCCAGCCAGGTGCCTCTTTAATTTTTTTTTTAGTAATCTCTACACCCTGAGCATGGGGCTCAAACTCACAACTCTGAGATCAAGAGTCACATGCTCTTCCAAATGAGCCAGCCAGGTGCCCCTGTTAATACTACCATTTTAAACAGGCGGAAACTAAGGCACAGAAAGGTTAAGTGATTTGTCCATGATCACTGGATTCACATCCAGGAAGTCTGGCTAGTCTTTGCTCTTATCATTAGGTTACAGTGCCTCTCTAATTCAAGTTTATAATCTTCCAGTTACATTGCACTATGGTAATTTGGCAGTATGTGGAAATGAACCCATTTGCCCCATCTGAGCTTGAGAGAGAGAGGATCTGTAAGCCTCATACATCTGGCAGCCTGCTGTGCCACCTGTGGTACTTAGCTGTTAAAGACTGAGGGGACTGGCTGTATCATGGCTCCAAAAAGAAAGAAAGCCAGGGGTGCCTGGGTGGCTCAGTCGTTAAGCGTCTGCCTTTCAGGTCATGGTCCCAGGGTCCTGGGATCGAGCCCCGCATCGGGCTCCCTGCTCCGTGGGAGGCCTGCTTCTCCCTCTCCCACTCCCCCTGCCTGTGTTCCCTCTCTCACTCTCTCTCTCTGTCAAATAAATAAATAAATAAATAAAATCTTTTAAAAAAAGGAAAGTCAAGTAGGATTATCTCTGCTTCAGAGTTTCTTAAAGATCTGCTTGTGTTCCCTCTCTCACTGTGTCTCTCTGTCAAACAATAAAATCTTAAAAAAAAAAAAAAGGCTTAAAGATCTACCTATTTTGGGTTGCCCTGGCTGGCTCTGTCAGAACATGCAACTCTTGATCTCGGGGTCGTCAGTTTGAGCCCATGGGGATCAAGAGACGCATGCTCTACTGACTGAGCCAGCCAGGCACCCCAAGATTACTAAAAACAACAACAAAAAACCTGTTTAGTTTGTCTTTTAATGGAGCTATTAAAAAACACTGGGGCACCTGGGCACACCAAAGGACCATCCCCCAACCCCCGCCCCTGGATAATGTGAGCCAGAACAGACTACATGGCCTTTTTAATTTTGAGCCCAACAAACTCAAGAAAAGCAGAGGGCATTATCAACAACTGAGTAGGGCCATGAGGCAGAACTGTAGTATGCAGAACCAGAGAATTGCTATATGGTTGACAACCTATCCCAAAATAAAGATTAGCCACGAACATATTATAAATAAGCTCGTGAGGGGAAAATAGAGATGGTCCAGGTGAATCAAAATAGCAAACCATTCCAATCAGACCAGCAATGGCTTATCAAGGGCAGAAGCCAAAAGCGATTATACTAGAGTAAGGTTACCATTATACTGGTCAGCCAAAAAATTTCTTAACATGGATATCTACAACTGCCCTGACACTGACTGCTGCCTGAGGCAATCAAGGTGGGTTACAGAAGGGGATACAGGGTTTATTTTACTGCTGTATTCTGGACAGATACATGCATAGTGACATACTTGACACTGTGGAATCTAATAAAGCCTGCTCTCTCAGCAAATCTTGCCAGCAGGGTTGTCCTGAAGTACTGAGCCCACACTAAAGTGAGTATCAATCACCACAGGAGAGTCTGCATTCCAGCACCAATAAACACAAGCCATCAGCTCAGTTCTACTATTATTTATTTTTTTAAATATTTTTGAAAAAATATAATTTTTTTACAATATTTTCAACTTAAACACTATTCACACTGAACACGTATGGCAGCTTAACCTACCCAAGTATGAAGTTTAAGAAGCCAAAACTGTTCTAGCTTTGTTAAAAGAAAAGTTGTGCTGTAGACTATTGTAGTGATGGTTAACAAGGCAAGGAAAAGCACCACTCAAATCATGTTACCATTACTTTGTTCAGTTGGATTATGGTGGGTCAAATGTTGCACTTCACATAGGCATAGCTATGATGCAGTGAGTCCTTAGAATAAGATGCAATTCTCAAATTACATACTTCCTCAGATGTAACATTAGAAGAATTCACTATTTCTTACGTGATAAAATACCATCGAAGTCAGGACTAGTTCTCATCTGATTACTACCTTATAACCTCAGTAAACCAAAGATATACTTGTCTATAAAGAATTATTTCAAATTAACAAGGCCTTCTTCAGAAAGAGGAGATCCTTTTTGATAGTTACAAATGCAAATTTAAGTCTGAACTGAGAAATATGCCTAACAACTAGAACTTAATTTAAATGTACTCATTTTTATAAAGTTTAGACATTAACAAGCGTTCGCTAACCGTTAAGGGACTAGTTTAGCCTCAAAAAAGACAATTCACTAAGATTTAGAGGTCATTTTAATTTGGTGCTTTGTCACAACTTGACTGGTGCTTCTTTCCTCGCTGTCTTCACATCAAGCCATGGGGCCAATTCTATTTTCAGTAAATGTTTGACAGCTTATTACTTAATAACAGTCTCAGCACTTTTATTAAGCATGCAAGACTAACAAAACTTTGGCAATGCATAAGTGTAACACAGTGACAAGAGAGAGCTTTTACAATTAAGTCTTCTAATACTGCCTTCACAGTGTGGAAATTGTGCTACATCCACCAAAAGAGGGCCCCGTCTACTCAAATATTTTAGTACTTCACCCCAGGAACAAACTCCTTTGCATTTGGATTCAGATTGCTCTTGACCTGGAAAATAAGTACATAAAAAAGCAAGTTCATTAACAGATGGCTTCAAATACTCAGAAGCATTCAACCCAGATCCACATGCAAAAATATCTTCCAAAAAATATAAAACAAAAGAACTCAGATTGTAAGGTTAAACTTAACCCCCAAAATCTATCTATAGCAGGGAAAGAAGGAATCAGATGTAAACTATTTATTTATATGAAAACTTATCACCTTCTAAAGAGAAAGTAGGAATTGAAATTAAATTTGCTAAGTGTAACCAGACCCACTAACTTCACACAAACTAAAAAGGTGTCCTAGAATACGGAATTCTGTTAACTATGTTATTTTATTTTAACCGTTTCATACTATGCAAACATATTAAACAAGTGTTGAAATGATGATTAAAGGGGACTGAGGAATTGTTTATGGATTAATTTTGCTCATGATCCTCACTGAAAATATGGATTTATCTTTCTAAAATTGCTGTATTCTGATTCCCACAGGAAGCAAGGTTTGTAACAGGAAAAGAAAACTACATGGGGAATCTGAAGACCTAAGATGAAATTTCGGCTCTGCTCCTAACTTCCTATGAAAGCCTAGATAAGTCACTCTCTCTGGGACTCTTTTTTTGCCTAAGTTAGGGGAAGAATGGGCCAAAATCTCTAAGAGCCATTATTCTATACCTCTAAATCTTTATTTTCCTAGGCAGACATGTCAGCATATTGAGAATAGCTGGAAATTTGCCTCCACCACAGTTGATAAAAGATGAAAAGAAATAAAGATGTATTCCAGGCCCTGAAATGTAGGAATGCTGAGAGGCTTTTAGACAGACTCTGAACCCCCTATATCACTTACTTCAAGACCAAAGCATATTAAATAACATGTTGGAGCAATAATTTAATTTTAGTTTCATAATTTATACACAACCATTTCCTTGGACAGGACATAGTCTCACTTCTCTCAAGGGAATTGTATCTAAACTTTAAAAATGTGAGGTTTAAATAAAAAAGCAGTGTTCTTGAATGTGTAATCTTTTGGCAGCTACAAAAGAATGAGAAGGAATTAACATAATCTCAAATAGCCCAAGTCAAGTCGAACAAACCAATTTCTAGGTAATAATACTGGGTCCACATTAAAGTTATACATTATGACCAGCAAAGGACTTTACTCATCAGAGCAACCAGGGTTATTTGTGGAATGACTAATGTAGCCATAAGCAAGCATATCTCAACAGACTATTCATATCACACATCTGCTCAATTGGGTTACTGTCATTTACTGCAACAAGTCTATACTACAATGTCAATTTCTATGTTCTCCATACAGCCCTTTAGAAGAGTGGCTCCCAAATGCCTGATGCGGCAGGCTGCCAGTATGCCCTAGCAGTGCTTTTTAAATATTAACATGCCTAGACAACTGATTCTGCAAGTCTGGGATGTAGCTGAGGGACTTATTTTTGTTTTCAATGCTTCACAGGTAATTATGACATATCGCCAGGGTAGGAAATCACTGCACAGTGAAAAGAAGACAACTGCAAAAAATACTTAAGTCTAAGAGTAAATTCCAGAGAATTATCTTGTAAAAGCAATTAGAGATTGTCAATATGGTCAGAAAGGTCAACATTAGGACTTCAAATCATTTTATCTTAATTTTAGCAAACAACTCATCAGGTTCTACCCCAGTACTAATGCTTATTTATCATAATTCCTAAAAAACCTTTTACTGCAAATATACCATCCCCAGCAACAAGACATGGAGAATAGCTAAAAATGCAAATAGGTTTGTGTTCCTTTTCTGCCAAGAGCTTATAAAAGTCCCTATTAAATCCCAGTTCCAAATGGGAGTTAGGGTAACTAAATCTTGGGCCAGAAAAAAAAAAATATCCAAACTTTCACCTTTCAGATAAAATTTTGAAAATTTCGCCAAATGTTTAAGGCAAAATTGAAGAGCAAAACCTCTTCATCAAGCTACTTTTGTATAAGCAAGTCACATGGACATACTGTATACTTCTTTTGGATTAATGCTTTAAGTCATCTACATATCCTAGGGCAACACAGTTATTAAAACTAAAAGCAGTGGCAAGAAGTCTGTTAGTAGTCTGAGACTAGCCCCAGAGTGTTGCCAGAAGTCACTCCATGTCATAAGTGAGGAGACCAGAAGGCCTCTGCTTCCATAGTAAGAAGCAGTACAATTTCCAAAGGGAAAGAAATGTAGAACTCTTCTTAAACAGATGACTGCTGGCTTTTCCGCTTACAGGCAAGATGAGCTAGTTTTTAAAAAGATGAAAAATAACTTTACCACAAGATCTTCCAGAGAAGAGCCATCACTGATAACAAGGTCATTAAATTGGTCTTGGATTTGGTCCATAGTTTGTGGGAGATCTCGAGCTGGAATAAACCACTCATGTTCTTCTTCTTCCTCCAGCATTTCTTGGAAGCAGCGTTCAATAAATTCTTCTTCCCATAACTCCTCTTCTATCTGGATTTATAATATATAAAGCATAATTTATAGCACATTTGGTAAGACATCACTAGGAACGGCTTAAAATATCTTGTATTAAAGCACTTAAAACCACAATATTGTAACCTCCTCTGCTTCTCTGCCAAGAAAAAGAAACGTTTACCGTAAGACTAGGGAATATCTGTTTAGGGTTTTGTGGTCTTTGTCTTAGCAGAATATTCTTTTTTCCATTGAGGGTGGTGGGGAAGTAATAAATAAAGGAATATTTTCATTGAGGAATTTGTCAGAATTACCTGTGATATTTTAAAACTACACAAACCCTAAACCCACCCAAAAATGATTAAAATTCTGTAGAGGGTAGGGTTGGGGCATGGTTAATTAAAAACAAACCAAAAAGAGCCCAAATGATTCTCACTGAAATAAGACTACACTTTTTTACTCTTGACTATCCATCACTGGATATGGTGAAATCAAGCTGGCTACTGATTACCAAAGCCATGATCAGGGAGGAACTAGACACAAGATGGAAACAGATGTCAGAAATATGGGAATAAAAGACAACATTCATCAATGTATGAACATTCTCTAAGGATAACACTGGTGTCAGGTTTTCAGGCTTATCAAATTAAGAACCTCAGGTGAAAAAACAGCACAATTCTGTATCCTAGTACCCATGCCTGTCTGCTCCTAATTTATATTCTCTTAAGTGCAATGTGATCGATGCAAGCAGTAGTTCCCAAACCTAACTGCACACTGGAACCCCATCTGGGAGATTTTTTTTTTTTTACGGTTTTATTTTTAATTACTCTCTACACCCAACATGCAGCTTGAACTCACAAACCTGAGATCAAGAGTCACATACAACTAAACCAGGCAGGCGCCCCTGATCTGGGAGCTTTTAAAAAACAAGTTTTCCAGGCTCCACCCTAGTCCTCCTGGATAAGACTATCTGGGGTGGGACCCTGCAAATTTCCCTAAGTTATTTCAGTGAGCAGATAAACCTGGTAGTACTCAGCATACAAATAAAATAGGAGTGGTAGCATATAAATTCCTATATTTCACTAATATAAGGGACCAGATGAAAAACACATTACAGGGACAAGTACAATTATATTGAGGGCTGTAATGGGCTATGAGAAAGATCATGTTTGTACACAAAACTAACTTGTCTGTTGAATTCCTCTTCATTTTCCATCCACATGTACTCTGCAAATGGATTGTCATCTTCATGAGAATGACCATTAATAATCACATCTTCATTGATGATGCTTGGGCTAGTACTGCTGCGACTTGGATCTTTCATGGTTGGCGTTAGTTGTCGTTTTTAACCTTCAAAGAAGAACAATAGTTAATTTTGTCAGTCAGTCCTTCAGTTCTTAATGAGCATCTATTACCACCAGGCATCATGGTTAGGTACCAGATGCACATGACATATTAATGCACATGATAAATCAAGCAATTGGGAAGTTTCAGTTTTTACTCAAATGATCTTAATGTTTAAGAAACAGCTGAGAGGGGCGCCTCGGTGGCTCAGATGGTTAAGCGTCTGCCTTCGGCTCAGGTCATGATCCCAGGGTCCTGGGATTGAGCCCCGCATCGGGCTCCCTGCTTGGCAGGGAACCTGCTTCTCCCTCTCCCTCTACTGTTCCCCCTGCTTGTGCTCTCTCACTCTATCAAATAAATAAAATCTTTAAAAAAAAAGAAGAAGAAACAGCTGAGAACAGCCTAGATTCATCTAGTATTTTTTGGTGACAGTCAATGATGGTAATCAACCGCTTGAATGTAACTCCCAAATCATCTGATTTTTAAAATATTGGATATCCCTTGCTTTATAAAACAAGCATGGTATGGAAGACTTAAGTCATCAAGTGACTTTATGAAAAGCAAATTCTACTTTTAAAAACTGGTGTTGGAGCGCCTGGGTGGCTCAGTCGTTAAGCGTCTGCCTTTGGCTCAGGTCATGATCCTGGGGTCCTGGGATCGAGCCCCGCATCGGGCTCCCCACTCCACGGGAAGCCTGCTTCTCCCTCTCCCACTCCCCCTGCTTGTGTTCCTGCTCTCGCGCGCTCTCTCTCTTTAATAAATAAATAAAATCTTAAAAAAAAAGAAAGAAAGAAAGAAAGAAAACCTGGTGTTAAAAAGCCCAGAGACTGCAAATGAAAACACTTTTTTTTTTTTAAGATTTTTTATTTATTTGAAAGAGAGGAGAGTGAGAGAGCAAGCATGAGGGTAAGGGTAGGGGCAGAGAGAGAGGGAGAGGCAGGCTCTCCACTGAGCAGGGAGCCCGACGCAGGGCTCGATCTCAGGACCCCGGGATCATGACCCAAGCCAAAGGCAGACGCCTAACTGACTGAGCCACCCAGGCGTCCCGAAAACACACTTTTAATAACCTCTTGGTACCTCAGTTCCAAGGTACAGAGGGCTCTGGATCTTTTATTCTTTTTTTAATTTTTTTAGGATTTATTTGAGAGAGAGAGAGAGGTGGGAGGAGAGGGGGTAAGGGAGAGAAAGAATCTCAAGCAGAATCTTTGCTGAATGTGGAACCTGATGCGGAGCTCAATCTCACAACGCTGAGATCATGACCTGAGCTGAAACCAAGAGTCGGAGGCTTAACCAACTGAGCAACCCTTTTATTATTTCAGGATCTTTTGACTTCATAGCATACTCTCTATTTGCTTAATCTCTGGGTCCATGTTGAATTACTCCATGTCTGGACTAGTCCACTGTACAATGAGTGTCAAGCACCTAAACTACGTAATATGCATGCTTTTAAATGAGATAGTGTCTACAGACTGCTTTAAAAAAATTTTTTATTTGAGAGAGTGTGAGAGAGCGATCATGAGCAGGGGGGAGGAGTAGAGGGAGAAGCAGACTCCCCACTGAGCAGGGAGCCCAATGTGGGACACAATCCCAGGACCCTGGGATCATGACCTGAGCCAAAGGCAGACACTTAACCGACTAAGCTACCCAGGCACCCCTACAGACTGCCTTTAAAACTGTTTTATTACCCTCATAGTATGTAATAAACATCTTTCCATGAAAGGCAATAGCAAGCCCCCACACAGCCACAAACAACTACCAGACTCCAACTAGCTCAAGCACCTAATTTTTTTTTTTTTTAAAGATTTTATTTATTTGACAGAAAGAGACACAGTGAGAGAGGGAACACAAGCAGGGGGAGTGGGAGAGGGAGAAGCAGGCTTCCCGCTGAGCAGGGAGCCCGATGCGGGGCTCGATCCCAGGACCCTGGGATCATGACCTGAGCCGAAGGCAGACGCTTAATGACTGAGCCACCCAGGCGCCCCGCACCTAATCTCTTCTTTCGTGAGTAAAAGCAGAGCAGTATCTGATACAGTAGTCTGGTTTCTTATACACTACTCAACAGGTGATAACATGATCTAACCCAGCTGATATATTGCTGGCTAAAAGTTTGAAGCATAAGGTTCAGATTCTACAATATTCTACTAATTCTTTAAGTATGAAATTGCTAGATTGGGTTTACATATAACAAGAGTCACTTGCACATAAAATCAAACAGCAGTGTGACTGGCGCCAAAGGGAGGAACCAGCATACCTAATATGAGGATAGTTTTATTATTATTATTATTTTTTAAATATTTTGTTTATTTATTTGATAGAGAGAGAGCACAAGCAGGGGAAGTGGCAGGCAGAGGGAGAAGCAGGCTTCCTGCTGAGCAGGGAGCCCAATGCGGGGACCGTGGGATCATGACCTGAGCCGAAGGCAGCCGCCTAACTGACTGAGCCACCCAGGTGCCCCTATTATCTTTTTTTTAAAGATTTTCTTTATTTGGGCGCCTGGGTGGCTCAGTTGGTTAAGCGACTGCCTTCGGCTCAGGTCATGATCCTGGAGTCCCGGGATCGAGCCCCGCATCGGGCTCCCTGCTCGGCAGGGAGTCTGCTTCTCCCTCTCCCACTCCCCGTTTGTGTTCCCTCTCTCGCTGTGTCTTTCTCTGTCAAATAAATAAATAAAATCTTTAAAAAAAAGAAAAAGAAAAAAAGATTTTCTTTATTTGACAGAGAGACACAGCGAGAGAGGGAACACAAGCAGGGGAAGTGGGAGAGGGAGAAGCAGGCCTCCCGCCGAGCAGGGAGCCCGATGAGGGGCTCAATCCCATTCATGATCTGAGCCGAAGGCAGATGCTTAATGACTGAGCCACCCATGCACCCTGAGGATAGAGTTTTAAAATCTTTAAGGCCTGGGGCACCTGCATGTCTTAGTCAGTTAAGCATTCGACTCTTGATTTCGGCTCTGGTGATGATCTCAGGGTCTTGATATCGAGCCCCACATCAGTCTCCGTGCTGGGCGTGGAGCCTGTTTAAAGTTCTCTCTCCCCTCTTCTGCTCACCCCCACCCCCACCCTCTCTCTCTCTAAAACAAAAGCAAAAATAAGTAACAACAAAACAAACTTCAGGCCTTCTTACTCCAAAGTTATCATAATCAAATAAAACACTAAAACTAAAACCTCCTACTACAAATAGTTTTTTCCTTGGGTTTACGGTTCAGGGAGTGCTGGCTCTATGTGTACTGCTGGTCCTTTAGATTTTTTTTTTTTTTAAGTAGGTTCCAGGGGCACCTGGGTGGCTCAGTTGTTAAGCGTCTGCCTTCCGCTCAGGTCATGGTCCCAGGGTCCTGGGATCGAGCCCCTCATCGGGCTCCCTGCTCGGTGGGAAGCCTGCTTCTCCCTCTCCCACTCCCCCTGCTTGTTTTTCTGCTCTCGCTCTCTCTCTCTGTCAAATAAATAAAATCTTAAAAAAATAAATAAAGTAGGCGCCACGCCCAATGCGAAGCTCAAACTCACAACCCTGAGATCAAGGGTAGCATACTCTACTGACTGAGCCAGCCAGGTGCCCCTCCTTTAGATTCATTTTATGGACTTATCCTTAAGAGTATGTAAGTATAATAAAAACTCCACCGTTCATATAATGTGAATTTAGTCTCTCAAGCTGGGAGTGGGGGGGAGGTTTCTAGCCTGACACACATATGTATATTCTGAAATACTGAATACTACTTACAATACCATCATGGTAGTGAGATTTTTAGTTAAGAGGTCCTCAACTAGAAATTATTAAGAACTTCTGCCCTAAAAAAAAAAAAAAGAACTTCTGCCCTAGTTATTATTGTACACATATGAAAGAGAGGCAGAGACAGAGTATGGGTAGAATGAAACATGACTTGAGTTAGGAAAAAGAGGCACTATAAAAGCAGACAGGACAGAAAACAGACGATGGTATCCTTGTTATTTTTTATTTATCATTTATCTTGGATGAAATAAAACCCTTTTTTTGGATAACAAGTTCTGACTAAAGATCAATCAGTTCCTCTGAAGAAAATTACTCATTCTCATATGTCAGGCATTACATTTTAGATTAAACTCAAATATTACGAAAAGCAGAGGTCAATCCTGTTTTACAATTGGATGTAACTTTGCTTACTCTGCATATGAGCTGATCATTATGTTCAAAGACACTGCAATTTATAACAGCTTTTGTTATCTTCCCAACATGTATCCTATCCCAACTTATACCCATTAAATCCTCCCTTTCAGAAGACCACAATATTAACAAGTGGCTTACAGCTTCAGTTAAAAAAAACAACAACAAAGTTTAGCAGACTATGGGATATTCAATATTTAAATGGAATTGAGTAAGTAGCAACCACATGTGTGAGACATGTCCATCTACAAACACATCAAATTTGTTTTTAAATAAGCCTCAGTGACTTAAAGTATATCTACATATAAATGCAATCTATTTTTTTGAAGAAAAAAAATTTTCCATACAATATATGAGCACAAGCTTCTATAAACAATGAAAAGTCTGCTTCGGCAAATTCTATAGTTTGAGAATCCCAGGGTACTCCCCTCCTTCTTTGTTTGATGCCAACCGGTAACAAAACCTAACAGTTTAGCAAAAAAGGGCTCAATCCCTGTGTTTGACAAGGCTGTAGGTCAGCTTTTTGCTCATTATCACCTCATCAAACAAGCAGTGGCTTTGGTATAGATCCTAGTGAAAAAGTCTCTAAAGGACCGTAAATAAAATTACTTTATCAAGCAATATTTGGGAAACAAATCACAACTGAAACCAAGAATAACGAACTGAAACCTGGACCAGTGTTAGACAACTGAGGGAGGGAACAACTGCTGACCAGATCACATTTCCAGCTACAGCCAGCCAAGTGAAAGCCAGGGGGGTAAGGATCATTTACTTTCAGAACTTTGATGGACCTACAATTATTGAACACAAGGTGTTCTAGTTCTAATGTAAGGCAATGTATCGAATTTTAAATTTTCTTCTATGACTTGTTCTTGACCCTTCTTGGACCACACTCATTATACTTTATCCTCTGTGTGTTACGCTATTTTTTAAAAATTGGGTATAGGATCACCTAGTCAGCTCAGTCCGTGGAGCATATGACTTTTTTTTTAAAGATTTATTTTAGAGAAAGAAAGAACATGCGTGGCCAAGAGAGCACACGCACAGTAGGGAGGGGCAGAGGGAGAAGGAGAGAGTCTCAAATTCCACTCTAGGCCTGACATGGGGCTCGATCCCATGACCCTGCAATCACAACCTGAGCTGAAACCAAGAGTCAGACACTTAACCGACTGCACCATCCAGGCACCCCAAGTATGTGACTCTTAATTTCAGGGTTGTGAGTTCAAGCCCCATGCTGGGTGTAATGCTTACTTTAAAAAAAAAATGGGGTATATAGTTCAAATACCATAAAATTTATCATTTTAAAGTGCTGGACTGGCATCTATTAAAAATAGTTAAAGGCAAATAAAATAGCCAAAGCCACCTAGGGCAAGGAATAACAGTTGTGACAGACAAAAGACAAAGCAAAAAGCCTGGGAGCAAAGACTGGTAAAGGAAATCCTTTGGGAATAAGGACTTTGAAAAGCTCCTGTATATTCTGGGGAATCTAGAAGGCTATGGGCAGGTTCAGTGCTGGGAGCATGCTCAGCAAAGAGCTGAGAATGCCCTACACTTTCATCTCTGGCTGACCTTCAGGCTATGCATATGTAGGGTGGGCTAAGAAAGACGTGAAAACTGCCTGAGTTTTGAAGGTATGCCTCAACATAAACAGCCCATCTGCAAAGACTGGGAGAGTTGTTTTTTGCTTATAGGTATTTAAGAAAATCTCTTTTAGGGGTGCCTGGGTGGCTCAGTTCATTAAGCGTCTGCCTTTGGCTCAGGTCATGATCCCAGGGTCCTGGGATCGAGCCCCGCATCGGGCTCCCTGCTCAGCGGGAAGCCTGCTTCCCCCTCTCCCACTCCCCCTGCTTGTGTTCCTTCTCTCGCTTTGTCTCTCTCTGTCAAATAAATAAATAAGATCTTTAAAAAAAAAAAAAAGATTTTATTTTTAAGTAATCTCCACATCCAACATAGGGGCTTGAACTCATAACCCCCAAGATCAAGAGTTGCACGCTCCACCAACTGAGCCAGCCAAGTACCCCTGGAAAATCTTTTTTTTTTTTTTTGAAAATCTCTTTTAAATAACTACCTGACCTCTAAGCTAATAGAACAGAGACTTCAATGGCCACACACACACAATTCAAACTCTTACAAAATTAGTTTAGAAAAGTCACTAAACAAACAAACATCAAGCAGAAAGACATCCCTGGGGGGGCGCCTGGGCGGCTCGGTTGGTTGAGCGTCTGCCTTCGGCTCAGGTCGTGGTCCCGGGGTCCTGGGATAGAGCCCCGCACATCAGGCTCCCTGCTCAGTGGGGAGCCTGCTTCTCCCTCTCCCTCTGATCCTTCTCCCCGCTTGTGCTCTCTCAAGTAAGTAAATAAAATCTTTTCTTTATTTTAAAGATTTTATTTATTTATTTGAGAGAGCGAGAATGAGAGAGAGAGCACATGTGAAGGGGAAGGGTCAGAGGGAGAAGCAGACTCCCTGAGCAGGGAGCCCAATGTGGCACTCGATCCCGGGACTCCAGGATCATGACCTGAGCTGAGGGCAGTTGCTGAACCAACTAAGCCACCCAGGCACCCCGTAAATAAAATCTTAAAAAAGAAAAGAAAAACAACCCTGGGAGAGAATCTAACTGCCAAAGATGCCATATTATAATGTTCAAAATGTCCAGTTTACAAAAAAATTAGGAAGCATGCAAAGAAGAAAATGACTTATACATAAACTTCCCTGAGGAAGCCTAGACACTAGACTTATTAGACTTTAAATTGCTACAAAAAACGAAAGGAAACCATAAGAATGAGGTCTCATCAGGCTTCCTGCTCAGCAGGGAGCCTGCTTCTCCCTCCCCCCACCCCACACCCCTACTTGTGCTCTCTCAAATAAATAAAATCTTAAAAAACAAAAAACAAAAACAAATGAGGTCTCATCAAATAGAGAACACTAATACAGAGAAATTATTAAAAAAAAAAAAAAAGAAAAAGAGGGATGTTTGGATGGCTCAGGCAGTTAAACGTCTGCCTTCAGCTCAGTTCATGATCTCAGGGTCCTGGGATCGAGTTCCACATCAGGCTCCTTGCTCAACAGGGAGCCTGCTTCTGCCCCTACTTGTGCTCGATCCTGCTCTCTCTCTCTCTGACAAATAAATAAATAAATAAATAAAATCTTAAAAAAAAAAAATTTCTGCACTTGAAAAGTACAATAATGGATGCCTGAGTGGCTCAGTCCGTTAAGCATCTGCCTTTGGCTCAGGTCATGATCCCAAGGTCCTGGGACTGAGTCCCACGTCGAGCTCCCTCCTCTGCGGGGAGCCTGCTTCTCCCTCTGCCTCTGCTTCTCTCTCTCTCTCATGAGAAAGAGAATAAATAAATTCTTTAAAAAAAAAGTACAATAACTGAAATGGAAAATTTACTAGATGGATTACAACAGATCTGATCAAGGAGAAAAAAAATCAGCAACCTTGAAAATAAGTCAACTGAGATTACTGAGCCTGAGGCAAAAAATAAAGCAATGAAGAAAAATTAATAGAACCTAGGAGACCAGTGGGGACCATCCAATGTACCAACATACACATAATGAGACAAGGAGCCAGAAAGAGTATTTTAAGAATTAATGGCCCCTTGCGGTGCTTGGTTGGCTCAGTTGCTGATCTCAGGATTGTGGATTCAAGCTACACGCTGGTTGTAGAGACTGCTTAAAAATAAAATTGTAGGGGCACCTGGGTGACTCAATCTGTTAAGCATCTCTTGGTTTCAGCTTGGGACGTGACCTCGAGGTTGTTGGATGGAGCCCTACAGTGGGTTCCTCGCTGAGCACGGAGTCAGCTTCAGATTCTCTCCCCCGCTCTCTCAAATAAATAAATAAAATCCTTAAAAAATTAAAATAAAATCTTAAAAAAAAAAACAAACCAATAGCTCCAAACTCCTCAAACTTGATGAAATCCATGTTACTCTACATATCCAAGAAGCTCAACAAACTCTAAGATAAACTCAAAGTGATCCCCACATCAAGACACATTATAATCAAATTACTGAAAGACAAAGAGAAGAGAGATAATCTCTAAAACAAGTGACCCTACATACAAGGGATCCTCAAAATAAGATTAACAGTTGATTTCACATCAGATACCATAGGGGTCAGAAAACATATTCGAAGTGCTGAAAGAAAAAAACAAAACAAAACTATTTTTCAAAAATTAAGGAGAGGGACGCCTAGGTGGCTTAGTCTCTTAAGTGTCTGCCTTTAGCTTAGGTCATGATCCTGGGGTCCTGGGATGGGGTCCTGGGATTGAGTCCCGCTTAGGCTCCTTGCTCAGTGGGAAGTCTGCTTCTCCCTCTGCCTGCCACTCCCCCTGCTTGTGCTCTCTGACAAATAAATAAATTCTTAAAAAAAAATTAAGGAGAGGGCGCCTGGGTGGCTCAGTTGGTTGAGCGACTGCCTTCGGCTCAGGTCATGATCCTGGAGTCCCTGGCTCGAGTCCCGCATCGGGCTCCCTGCTGGGCAGGGAGCCTGCTTCTCCCTCTGACCCTCTCCCCTCTCATGTGCTCTCTCTCTCTCATTCTCTCTCTCTCAAATAAATAAATAAAATCTTTAAAAAAAAAAAAATTAAGGAGAGGGGCACATGGGTGGCTCAGATGGTTAAGCGTCTGCCTTCGGCTCAGGTCATGATCCCAGGGTCCTGGGATAGAGCCCCGCATCGGGCTCCCTGCTTGGCGGGGAGCCTGCTTCTCCCTCTCCCTCTACGGTTCTCCCTGCTTGTGCTCTCTTACTCTATCAAATAAATAAATAAAATCTTAAAAAAAAAAAAATTAAGGAGAGATTAAGACATTCCCAGATAAATAAAAAAATGAGAGGGGCACCTGGGTGGCTCAGTGGGTTAAGTGCCTGCATTCAGCTCAGGTCATGATGTCAGGGTCCTGGGATCCAGTCCCCTGTGGGCCCCCTGCTCAGCAGGGAGTCTGCTTCTCCCTTTCCCTTTGTCCCCAACCCCCACTACCTGCTCATGCTCGTGTTCTCTCAAATAATCTTAAAAAAAAAAAAAGAGAACGAGAGAGCGCATGCACGTGCATCACCAGTAGACCTATCCTGTAAGAAACGCTAAAGTGAGTCCTTCAGGCTGAAACAAGGACACTACACATTTAACTTGAATCCAAGGTAACTATACAAATTCGGAAATCAGTAATAATGTACTTTTGGCTCTTAACTCCTTTTTCTTTATGTGATTTAAAAGACAAATACAGGCGCCTGGGTGGCTCAGTCATTAAGCGTCTGCCTTCAGCTCAGGTCATGATCCCAGGGTCCTGGGATCGAGCCCCACATCGGGCTCCCTGCTTGGCGGGGAGCCTGCTTCTCCCTCTCCCACTCCCCCTGCTCGTGTTCCTGCTCTCGCTATCTGTCAAATAAATAAAATCTTTAAAAATAAATAAATAAATAAATAAAATAAAACTGGCAGAAATAGGGCACCTAGCTCTTCAGTCAATGGAGCATGAGACTCTCAATCTCGGGGTCATAAATTTAAGCCCCACTTTGGGTGCAGAGATTAAACATAAAATCCTAGGTGTCCCTGGGTGGCTCAGTCGGTTAAGCATCAGACTCTTGGTTTCAGTTCAGGTCATGATTTCATGGAGCCCCAGGCTCAGCAGGAAGTATGCTTGAAGATCTCTCCCTCTGCTCCTCCTCTCACAAGTGCACTGTAGCTCTCTCTCAAATAAATAAATGAATCTTAGTAAAATCTTAAAAACAAAACTGGCAGAAATGAACTGAGAAAGCCAGTAATTTCCCCCAATTAATGTTCACTATTTGCTTCAAAGCATGATTATGCTATAAAATCCTCAAATTATCAGAAAATGATTCAAAAATTATTTTCAAAAAAATTAAAATTTTCATCCTTAATCTCATGCAAAAATTTATTTTATTATTATTTTTTAAGTAAGCTCCATGCCCAACATGAGGCTTGAACTCAGGACCCTGAGATTAAGAGTCATGTGCTCTACCAACTGAGCCAGCCAAATGCCCCTCATGCAAACAATTTTTTTTTTAAGATTTTATTTATCTATTGACAGAGAGCAAGAGAGCACAAACAGGGGGAGCGAAAGAGGAAGAAGGAGAAGCAGGGTCCTCACTGAGCAGGGGGCCCGATGTGGGGCTCGATCCCAGGACCCTGTGATCATGACCTGAGCCAAAGGCAGACACTTACTTGACTGATCAAACAATTTTCAAAGTAATATACTCAGGTGTCTGGTTGGCTCAGCTGGTTAAGTGGCTAACTCTTGGTTTTGGCTCAGGTCCTGATCTATGCTCAGCGGGGAGTCTGCTTAAGGATTCTCTCTCCCTCTGCCCTTCCCCCTGCTCACCCTCTCTCACTCTCTAAATCATTAAAAAAAAAAAAAGAAAAAAGAATATAGTAATACTAACTCAGAACAAGTAGTTTAATATATCTAGAAATTGTTAAAATATTTGTAATAAGATTTCCCTAAATTAAAACCACCAAATAGTAAAAACAGTAATGTATCACCTTATACTTGCTTTGTTTTCAATCATTTAAAAATTTTTAGATAGGTGTTTGTACACAGGAAATTTTGTTGGAAAAGGAAGCATCGAAGTGAAAGAAATGTATATACAAACCACACACTACTTAGAGAAGAAGTAAATACAAGTTAGATATACAAAACAGGCCTAACACCAGATGCCTGGGTGGCTCAGTCCGTTAAGTGTCCAACTCTTTTTTTTTTTTTTTAAAGATTTTATTTATTTATTTGAGAGAGCGAGAATGAGAGAGAGTACATGAGAGGGGGGAGGGTCAGAGAGAGAAGCAGGCTCCTCGCCGAGCAGGGAGCCCGATGCGGGACTCGATCCCGGGACTCCAGGATCATGACCTGAGCCGAAGGCAGTCGCTTAACCAACTGAGCCACCCAGGCGCCCCAAGTGTCCAACTCTTTATCTCAGCTCAGGTCTTGATCTCAGGGTCTTGAGTTCAAGCCTTGTGTTGAGCTCCACACTGGGTGTGGAACCTACTTAAAAAAAAAGAAAAAAACCCAGGTCTCACATATATACATTTTTTCCTCTCCATCTCCATTCCTACCCAGAGGTAATCAGTGTTAAGAGCTTAGTGTGTATCCTTTCATATTTTTTTTTAAAGATTTTATTTATTTATTTGACAGAGAGACAGACAGTGAGAGAAGGAACACAAGCAGGGGGAGTGGGAGAGGGAGAAGCAGGCTTCCCGCGGAGTTGGGAGCCCAATGCAGGGCTCGATCCCAGGACCCTGGTATCATGACCTGAGCCGAAGGCAGATGCTTAACAACTGAGCCACCCAGGCGCCCCCTTTCATATTTTTTTTGCTTACAGAAACACACAAAGAGGATTTTTGTATTTTAATAAAATCATACTAAATAAATTACGTTGAAGATCCATACTAGTCAACATGTACAGGTATATCTCACTTTTTAACAGATGCAACAGCACCAGTTACTCAACTACTTCCCCCTCCGATGCACATCTACATTCTCAGTTTTTTTTTGGTTACAATCCTGCTTTGATCACCATTGCACACATATCCTTCCTTTTCTATGTATGCTATCTGTGTTCTACATTTTCTTAAGTGGGAATAACTGAAGTCAAAAGCCAAAGGCCATGTGCATTTGTAACTTTAAGACAGATTATTTGGGGTGGGGTGCCTGGGTGGTTCAGTCGTTAAGCGTCTGCCTTCGGCTCAGGTCATAATCCCAGGGTCCTGGGATCGAGCCCTGCATTGGGCTCCCTGCTCCGCTGAAGGCCTGCTTCTCCCTCTCCCACTCCCCCTGCTTGTGTTCCCTCTCTAGCTATTTCTCTCTCTGTCAAATAAATAAATAAATAATCTTAAAAAAAAAAAAAAAGATTATTTGGGGGAAAAAACAGATTATTTGCCACAAATGTGGTAATGGACATTCCTGTAATATACTGAGTGCTCTCATTTCTCTATCCTCAACAGTTCTGAACATAACTAATATATTTCAGTTTTGCAAACAGACTCAAGTAGAATCTCACTGTTTTCCTTTACACCTTCTAGGATATGCTTATCTTGCTTAGAAGTTTTTTCCTACCTTGAGGTTTTATTTTCTGTATTTTCTCTATTGGTACAGTGTCACTTTTTTTTACGTTTAAATCTTTAATTCACATGAGACTTTAAGTATGATGCTAAGGATCAAATATTATATTTCCCACATCATTATTTACGAATATATCACACATCATTATTTAACCAAAGGTTATTCCCCATGTTTATCATAATTAAATTCCCATTTATACTGTTTCTAGAACACTTATTCTGTAATTGTATAATGTATACTGTTTTATCTTCAACTATTTTGAAAAATTTTAAACCTACAATAAAGTTTTATAATAGTACAGTGAACGCTTTGTACCTTTCATCTACATTCACCAACTTTTAACATTGTGCCATTGTCACTTTCTCTATATAATTTTTTTTTGCTTAGGGGCGCCTGCGTGGCTCTGGTGGATAAAATGTCTGCCTTTGGCTCAGGTCCTGATCCCAGGGTCCTGGGATGGAGCTCCACGCTGGGCTTGCGGCTCAGCATGGAGTCCGCTTCCCCTCTGCCTCTCCCTCTGCCCCTCCCCACACTCAGGCACGCTCTCTCTCTGAAATAAATTAATCTAAAAAATAAAAATTAGGGGCGCCTGGAAAGCTCAGGCGTTAAGCGTCTGCGTTTGGCTCGGGTCATGATCCCAGGGTCCTGGGATCAAGCCCCGCATCGGGCTCCCTGCTCAGCGGGAAGCCTGCTTCTCCCTCTCCCACTCCCCCTGCTTGTGTTCCCTCTCTCTCTGTGTCTCTGTCAGATAAATAAATTTTAAAAAATAAAATAAATTAAATAAATTTAAAAAAATTAAAAAGCGTTGGATGACATATTTTAAAAGAAACTTTTAAAAGCACTAAAGTATTGGGGCACCTGGGTGGCTCAGTCAGTTAAGGGTCTGCCTTCGGCTCAGGTCATGATCCCAGGGTCCTGGGATTGAGTCCCGCATCAGGCTCCCTGCTCAGCGAGGAGTCGAGGAGTTGGCTTGTCGGCTTCTCCCTCTCCTGCCTCCCCCTGAGCTCCCACGCACTCTCTCTCTCTTAAATAAGTAACATCTTAAAAAAAAAGAAAACATTATGCTAAGTTAAAGAAACCCATCACACGAACCATGAGAGACGATGGACTCTGAAAAACAAACTGAGGGTTCTAGAGGGGAGGGGGAGGGGGGTGGGAGGATGGGTTAGCCTGGTGATGGGTATTGAGGACGGCACATTCTGCATGGAGCACTGGGTGTTATGCACAAACAATGAATCATGGAACACTACATATAAAACTAATGATGTAATGTACGGGGATTAACATAAGAATAAAAAAAAATTTTAAAAAAAGAAACCCGTCACAAAGCACTACATATTATATGAAAGCTAAGGGATAACAAGGTTTCTAAAACTGATTGTGGTGATAGATATACAACTCTATGACTATCCTAAAAATCACTCTGCTGTGTACTTTAAATGAGATAAATGCAATGAATTCTAGTTCAATAAGAACTATTAAAAAAACAATACTCATTGCCTAGAGGGATAACTAGGTGGCAAGAGATATTTTGTTACATCTTTTGAGTTTTGAATGGGTTACCTATTAAAAATTCAACTTCAATAAACAAAACCCCTACTCTAATTCCACTGATTTTTTCTTTTTTTATTAATTTGTTTTTTACACTTTATTTTCCCTCCCCTCCTATCTACTTAATTTCAGCCAACTTGTTCCTGTTTTTCAAGTTGACAAACATGTTCATTTTCAACCTTTCATTTAATAAAAATGGCTTATAAATTTCCCATATATACAGAATTTAGTTCTTACCAGTCTTTGGTAATTACAAATTATTTAATTTATAATGAACCAGAGATTATTTGGAGGAATATTTTTTAAATTTCCAAGTGGTTAAGGTTCTTCTGATTACACTTTGTTAACCTGATTTCTAGTTTAATTTCATTATGTTACAAAATACAGCCAGAGGGCGCCTGGGTGGCTCAGTTGGTTAAGCGACTGCCTTCGGCTCAGGTCATGATCCTGGAGTCCCTGGATCGAGTCCCGCATCGGGCTCCCTGCTCGGCAGGGAGTCTGCTTCGTCCTCTGACCCTATCCCCTCTCATGTGTTCTCTCTCTCTCATTTATCATTTTTGGGGACACATGGGTAGCTCAGTTGGTTAGGTGTCTTGCCTTCAGCTCAGGGCATGATCCCAGAGTCCTGGGATTGAGTCCCCCATAGGGCTCCTTGCTCAGCAGGGAGTCTGCTTCTCCCTCTGTCTGCCCCTCCCTGTTTATATGCGCCCGCATATGCTCTAATAATTTTTTAAAAATCTTTTTTTTTAAAGTAATTATTTTTTTAAAAAAGATTTTATTTATTTATTTGACAGAGAGCGAGCACAAGTAAGCAGAGTGGCAGGCAGAGGGAGAGGGAGAAGCAGGCTCTCTGCTGAGCAGGGAGCAGACGCGGGGCTCGATCCCAGGACCCCAGGATCACGACCTGAGCCGAAGGCAGCTGCTTAACCTACTGAGCCACCCAGGCACCCCTAATTTTTTAAAAATCTTAAAAAATTTATCATTTTTGAAAACTGATATGCTTGGTTTTATGTCTTCCATCATAATTTCATGTTTATTTTTCTTACATTCTATTCCTGTACTTTATTTTCCTTTTTTAAAAAAGATTTTAAGTAATCTACACCCAACATGGGGCTCAAACTCAACCCCAAGATCAAGAGTCGCATGCTCTACACCAACTAGGCTAGCCAGGTGCCCCTATTTTCCTTTTTTTTTTTTTTTTTAAGATTTTATTTATTTGTCAGAGAGAGAGAGAGAGCACAAGCAAGGGGAGAGGCAGGCAGGGGGAGAAGCAGTCTTCCTGCTGAGCTGGGAGCCGGATGTGGGACTCAATCCCAGGACCCTGGGATCATGACCTGAGCTGAAGGCAAACGCTTAACCGACTGAGCCACTCAGGCGTCCCTATTTTCCTATTTTTAAATAGAGTTTTTATTTATTTATTTATTTAAAGATTTTATTTATTTATTTGACAGAGAGAGAGATAGCAAGAGCAGGAACACAAGCAGGGGGAATGGGAGAGGGAGAAGCTTCTTGCTGAGCAGGGAGCCTGACGTGGGACTCGATCCCAGGACCCTGGGATCATGACCTGAGCCAAAGGCAGACGCTTAACGACTGAGCCACCCAGGCGCCCTTAACTAGAGTTTTTAAAATATCGGATTTATTTTCCGTGACTTACAAACTACTGAGGAGTATCAGTTTTCTCCCCCTAGTCTGAGATATAATTGACATCAGCACTGTAAAGTTTAAGGTGTACAGCATAATAATATGACTTACATCTATCAGAAAATTAGAATAGATTTACATAGATTCCTATTAATTAAAAACATACTCTATACACCCTCAACCAATTCAAGACATTTAGAATGCTTTTCCTTGGGGCGCCTGGGTGGCTCAGTCAAGCATCTGCCTTCAGCTCAGGTCATGATCTCAGGGTCCTGGGACTGAGACCCGCGTCCCTCTCCCTCTGCAGCTCCCCCTGCTTGTGCTCTTTTTCTCTGTCAAATAAATAAAATCTTAAAAAAAAAAAAAAAAAAGAATGCTTTTCTTTGTTCGGGGTATCCAACCCAATCCCTGCTCCCAGACAAGAACCTTTAGAATGATTTTACTTACCCCATTTCCTTCCTCCCACTCCACCTCCCAAGTTTTGTGGAAATAATTTAAGCAGTGTTTGTTTCATACTACTTGGTTTTCTCTCAGGTATAGATTTTTTAGAAGAATTTCTTAACCGAACACTTAAAATTCACATTACTGTCTATTTATATTTTATTAGAGTCATTGCTCATCATTGTTTCTTTTATTCATCATCTTCCCCTAACCTGACATCTTAGTTTTGGCTTAGTATTTCTTCAAAAGGTTACCCGAAGACATTTATTTCTGAGCCACTGCATGTCTGAGAGTATCTTCTGCTTTTATATTTGAATATTATTATTAAATGGGACAGATTTACACTTGTCCTTTCTATTTTCTGCAAATATCCCAGCTTTCACAGTTTTATTCTTTCTTTTGTAAAGATCCTATTCAGGTGAGAGTCTAATATGAGAGCCTAACACTTAAATTCAGAAATTTCACCAGATTTTGGTTAGGTGAGAGCAGTTTTTTTCCTATTAATGCTGTCTGGTGCTTTCAATCCACAAGCTCACATATTCAGCTGTTTCTTCCCTTTCAAAATGCCTCTTCCACATAATGGTTTCTATAAAATTTTAAAATATGGGTATCATTTCAGTTTTAGAAACTTTCTGCCCTAGTTTCATCTCTTAAGAATTTTCATTAAAATTCAAGTAGAGGGGTGCCTGGGTGGCTCAGTCTGTTAAGGGCCCAACTCTTAGTTTGGGCTCAGGTCATGATCTCAGGGTCCTGGGATGAGCCCTGTGTCAGGCTCAACACTCAGCAGGGAGTCTGTTGTTCCTCTCCTTCTGCCCCTTCTCACACTCGTGCTCTCTCTCTCAAATAAATAGAATCTTAAAAAAAAAACTGTAAACACAGTTCTCTCCTTTTTCTTTAAGCTGACTCCACAGACACCTTTTCTTCCTTAACATTATTTGCATACACACATTATTATCATAATCAGTTGTCTCTCCAGCAGTTAGTGAGAGAGGATAAAGAAATTTCTGCTTCAGCTGTTTTCCACTTAAGTTTGTAAGCAGTACTGAATTTTTCATTTTAATGTTTGGCAGTATACATTAATAACTAAAAGCAGGGGCTCTGGAACCCAAGGGCAAGTTTTAACCCCTCCGTGTCTCAGGTTCCCCATCTATTAAGTGGATAATAATAATAGTAACTAGGTACAGAGCCTGGTACATGACACTATTACCTATTTTGGTGCTTATTAAACATTTAGAGCAATTAAAGGTTGCTGGAGCAAGGTATAAGGTAAAAAAAAAAAAAAAAATCACATGTTCAAAAACCTGTAGAAGTGAAACAACATCACAGAATGAGGCCTTTAACCCTAATCTCAACTAGATGTAACAAAGGTGATCTGGTGAGAGTAAGGATGGCTCAAGTACTGCCGATCATCACTACTAATTAAAAGCTCAAAGCACATCAGAAATATCATCCTTATTTATAAAAACTGATACAAAAATAAGCAGATGGGGCGCCTGGGTGGCTCAGTCGGTTAAGCATCTGACTCTTGATTTTGGCTCAGGTCATGATCTCAGGGTCATGAGACCCAGCCCGGCGTGGAGCCTGCACTTGTGTGTGGAGTCTGCTTAAGAATCCCTCTTTCCGGGGCGCCTGGGTGGCTCAGTCAGTTAAGTGTCTGCCTTCGGCTCAGGTCATGATCCCAGGGTCCTGGGATGGAGCCCCACATCGGGCTCCTTGCTCAGTAGGGAGCCTGCTTCTCCCTCTCCTTCTGCTTGTGCTCTGTCAAAAAAAAAAATTTCCCTCTTGCCCTCCTCTCCCCCAACCCCTCCACCTCCCTGCTCCCTCTCTCAAAACAAAAAACAAAGAATCAATAAATGTAAAAATGCAAAAAGAAAAGTTAAAAAAAAAATAAGCAGAAGCAATTCAAACTTCTAAACCCACACTATCCAATATGGTGGCCAGTAGCTACATATGGTTTTAAATCTAAGTTAATTAGAATTCAGTAACATAAAAAATTTAGTTCTTTAGTTGCACTCGCCACATTTCAAGTGCTCAATAGACACATGTGCTTTAGTAGTTCTCTAACTGGACAACACTGCTCTAAACAATAAGGAAATTTAGGGTGCCTGGGTGGCTCAGATGGTTAAGCGTCTGCCTTCGGCTCAGGTCATGATCCCAGGGTCCTGGGAGCGAGTCTGGCATCGGGCTCTCTGCTCCTTGGAAGCCTGCTTCTCCCTCTGCCTCTCTCTCTCTGTCTCTCACGAATAAATAAATAAAATCTTAAAAAAATAATAAAAATAAGGAAATTTAGAAGAAAAAAGGGAAAAAAGATTGTTACTATAACCGAACCTTAGGCTGTATCAAACGCAAATTACTAATGCACCTATGCAACAGGGTGGTCCAGATCACAAAGAGATAACTTGGACAACTTTAATCTTGGACTGGGTCCAAATCTACGATATGCCACTAACCACCTAGAGGATCCTGAATATGTCACTAAACCACAAGCAGCACAGTAAAATGGTTAAGAGCACATAATCTCTGGACTACTTGGGTCTGAATTCCAGTTCTTAACAGCTGTGCAACAGTGGACCAGTTAATTCACATCATTACTTGTTATCTTTACTTTACAGTAGTACTTACCACCTAGAGAAGGTGAATATTAAATACTTGTAAAAGCACTCAGAACAATGTCTGGCATTACTAAGTGCTATAGAAATATGTGCCTAATAAAACTCTATTTTCTCAATTTCAAAATGGGCAAGATAAAACTTGCTCTGCCTATTTCATAGGTTATAATGAACACGTTTGTAAATTACAAGGATATGTAAAAGCACAAAAGGAAGGGAGCTGAGTCCTTATTTTCGACCTTCTTTCACCTCACAGTCCATGAAATTGCTATGCTAACAGCATTTTGTTTATATTTTCTATTGAAACTGGAGCATCACTCTCTAGAGTCATAAAGGGGTAAACCTGAATACAGTGTACAGTGCTTACTGAAGGAAAAGCCTACTATAAACTTACTCTGTTCCAAAGAGGTTAGAGATCATCTACCTCAACTGGAGCTCCTTAACAGCAACATGCAATATATTATAATAAAACCCTCCCAGCTCTCAAGCCTTTAACCATCACAGGAGTTTCCATTGCCTAAAACCCATCCCTTAAAGAAAGAGATAAATAGGCTGTCATTTTTGGAAAGTCACCTATCTTTATTTGTCGTAGACACTTATCCGTGACAAAAGATTAAGTTTTGTACAAATTCACAATTAACAAGGAGCATAAACAAGCTAATTTGCCCCAAATATCCTTTCACAAACCGGAATCAGAAGCACAAACCAGCAAACACTCGGAATCACATTAAAAATCCTTAGACCCTTTCCTTATTTCCAAACATAACCTGCAGCGGTTGAAATTTCAAAGGCTATTTTGAAGAAAATGAAGACCAACACCTGCTCAACTGCAATTTGTGAAAAATCATGCCACGAGACTACAATATTAGCCACACACGAAAACGGGAATTTGTCTTCTGTTGAAATAAATGTCAAAAGCTGTCAGCTGTTAGACTTTCTCCCACGGCAAATTAGAAACCAGATTCTTTCTAGAGTTTGAGGTTTCGGTGAGGTGATGGGGCTGCAAAATCAGGGAAAGCAAGACAACAAGAGGAAGCAGAAAAAGGCCCCTTTTTGAGTCACCAGAAAATCACACTGCTGGCTGCTTCAACAAATGTTTTGAAAAAACAAACTTCACCACAAGCCACATAATTTTTGTGGTAGTGGGCAGTAAGCACATAGTGGAAGAGAAATTTAAGAGGACCGGAATCCAAGAATATGAACTGGATGGGCCCTTAAAGTTCATCTGGCTCACAACCCTCCCGGAGTAGGAGTCCCGCCCTCCTATCCTGAGCATGGGAAACAATATAACTAAAAATAAAGAGTAAGTGAAGGTGAAGAAACGGGAGAAAGCCGATCAGAAAGGTACTGGCCCGTGGACGGTCGCAGAATGCTCCCCTAGGACGCTCGCCAGCCCACCAGTCCCTCCGCCCCTTTCTCTTCCCCCACCTCAGCTTCGAGAGCAGCGCGCACGCGCAGCAAGTAGGAGCTGCGCGTGGCGACGCGCAGGCGTAAACTGGGGAGAAACAATGAGCTTTGTTGCCGAAGCGGCAGTGGGGGGCAGGGGAAAAGGGTACCAGTGAGGGGGGGAAGAAAGGGGGGGGGGGGGGGGCGCACGAGAAAGTGCTATCCCGGCAACCCTCGCGCGCCACTGAAGACCCGGATAGAGTGCTGCGAGATCCAAATCATAAATAATAATGACAATGAGAAAAAAAGCGACGGCCATTTCTCAGAGAAGAAAGAGTCTAAGTCGGTCCCAGCTCATCTCTCGGACGCAACTAAAGGTGCAAGGAATAAAGGAACCCATACGAGGCTTGGTGGCCAACAACCCGGGGGACCCTCCAGGCCCCTCAACCGTTGCCGAGGTGCTGTCCCTCGACCGCCGGGGTCGCCGCACCCTTCTGGCCGCTCCGCCCGAGGGAACCCCTCACCCAGTGCACGGCAGCGGGGACGGCAGCCAACGAATCCGGTCGGCCTCCGCGGATCTCCACAGGCAGCGCCGCTTCCCCGCTCGACGCGCGCTTCGCCCGCCGCCTCCCTTCTCCAGTCCAAACAAACACCCCAGCCCGGAAGTGACTTCACTTCCGCCGCCGTCGGCTCCGCCCCCTCGTTCTGTCAGCGCTGCTCTCTGAGGCCACTAGAGAGCGCGCGAGAGAAGGCGCGAGCCCAAGGTTTTCTTCGTATCCCAGGCTGAACGCGTGTGCGTGCACAACGGCCTCTTCTGCGTGCGTGGCGGACGCGGGGTATACGGGAAGTCCTGTTGCGTTCTCTCTGGGAAACTGGAGTTAGGCGAGCTTGTGCCCCGACACCCGCCCATCCTTCAAGAATGTTGGCATGCAGGGCGCCTGGGTGGCTCAGATGGTTAAGCGTCTGCCTTCGGCTCAGGTCATGATCCCGGGGTCCTGGGATCGAGTCCCACATCGGGCTCCCGGCTCAGCGGGGAGCCTGCTTCTCCCTCTGACCCTCTCCCCTCTCATGCTGTTTCCCTCTCGCTCGCTCTCTAAAAAATAAAATCTTTAAAAAAAAAAAAAATGTTGGCATGCAGTGAGTGGGGGAGCTGGGGGCTGAAGAATACAGATCGCAGCGGTTATCTAAAATAACACCAAACAGGAACGTCTGGATAAGGACAGCGCATTCACACACGCGCATACACACCAAACATGATACAGTGTCACACTAACAGTGACACGCACCCAGTGACATCCAGAGATCCTGACACAGACCCATAATAGGGAAACAACAAACTAAGACAAATTCACATAAGGATATGATCTATACAACTCCCTGAATTCAGACACGTTCAGGCACACACACTTTCAAATTATGAATATTTGGTTCCTAGGCAGCTTATGGAAGCTTCTTTGTGGGTAAGGGAAGAAATATCCTGTCCAGAGATAGTATAGAAGGGTGGGACCTCAGGGTCCAAGAGCTTCCTAGTCCATGATCCTAATACACTGCCCCCACACATTAATCCTTGCGGTCATCATTGGCAAGCCTCAATATATATATTTTACTGATACTAACCAAAGTGCGTTATATAGTATGTGTAAAAAAATTTGGATGTTTGAGTATATATACACTATATTTTAAAGAGGACACACAAAAAGTAATTTCTTACCTTTGGGGAAGGAAAATGAAGGAGTGAGATTTACCTTTTTACTCTGGCAAAATTTGAATATTAAAAAGCACAAAAGGGACACCTGGCTGGGTCAGTCGATAGAGCGTGCAACTCTTGATCCTGGGGTCGTGAGTTCAAGCCCCACATTGGGTGTAGAGCTTACTTAAAAAAAACAACAAACATGCTTTTAGTATCTACTAAAACTAAGGAAAGAAAAATGGTTCCCTCCACGGGAAGGAATCCAGAAGAGGGCTTACTCATCTTTAGGTCCATTACATTCATTGAAAGTCTGCTTAAAAAAAAAAGTCTGCTTTACGTTAGTTTTCCAAAGGCCCAAAGAAGTGAGAACACAGTTGTTCTGTCATAGCCCCTGGGTGAACCTCTTTGGCCACATTTTCAGATCTGTAGCCTAAACTGGGAGGAAGGGTTTGGCTTTGATGCTTGCTGAGCAAACAGCTCTGGGAGGAAGGAGATGGTGCTGTTTTACAGGTCTGCAGAGTATGATTCATCCAGGGAACCTGAAAGATAAACTATCAACCTGAGGCTGGAAGAGGCATGAACAGGAGGAGGGAGGAAAACAAAATCAAAATAGGTGGAGTGTACATTATCTGTAGTTGACCAGACACTCAGAAGCTAATCATGAAAAGATTAGAATTTGTGACTTAGTCAACTACTTGATTACATTGAAAAAGTATTTTTGATAAATCCTGGTGTGTGTGGGTTTTTTTTAAAGATTTATTTATTAGAGAGCATGCACAGGGATAAGGGCAGAGGAAGAGAATCTTCAAGCAGATTCCCCACTGAGTGTGGAGCCCAACTCAGGGCTTGATCCCACGACCCATGAGATCATGACCTGAGCCAAAACCAAGAGTCAGATGCCCAACCAAGGGAGCCACCCAGACACCCCGATCCCGGTTTTTTTTTTTTTAAAGATTTTATTTATTTATTTGAGAGAGAGAATGAGACAGAGAGAGCAGAGGGGGGGAGGGTCAGAGGGAGAAGCAGACTCCCTGCTGAGCGGTGAGCCTGATGTGGGACTTGATTCCGGACTCCAGGATCATGACCTGAGCCAAAGGCAGTCGCTTAACCAACTGAGCCACCCAGGCGCCCCATGTTGTTTTTTTAAAATATTTTGTTAGAGAGTGTGTGAGAGAGCAGGAGCAGGGGCAGAGGGAAAGGGAGAAGCAGACTCCCTGCTGAGCAGAGAGCCCAACGCGGGGCTCCATCCCAGGACCCTGGGATCATGACCTGAGCCGAAGGCAGACGGACGCTTAACCAACTGAACCTCCCAGGCGCCCCCCTGGTTTGTTTTCATCTGAACCATTCAAAGGCTTACATTCATTTTCTCAAAGGGGTTAAGATCTCAATTTCTGGGGCACCTGACTGGCTCAATTGGTAGAACATGCGACTCCTAATTTGTCGGTTGTGAGTTCGAGCCCCACCTTGGGGACAGAACTTAAAGAAAAAATTCTGTATATAGTTCAAATACGATTTCCAGCTCACAGTGGGAGATCACCATTGTGGATGGGAAAGCTTGATGGGCCCAGAGTACTTCCTTGATAGCCTCTGGCTATCCTTCCTTCCAAGAACCCTGTGCTCATTTGCATAATGTTCATGCTATGTCTGGACGGTGGTGGTGATGGTCTATGCATGGAAAGTGCTGTTAGTAGAGCAGAGGCTAACAATTTGCCAATGGTAAGGACAGACACTTCAATGAGACTATTAGAGATTCAGTTTAAAGACACTGCAGAAATCCTTTTGTTTGGTTCAGTTAGTAAAATGAATCCTAACTTGAGATGGAAGTTGAAGTAGGAATCAGGAAAGTATAGTAATGAAGGCCCAGGATGGCTATGAATAAGCTCCCAGTGTAAACTACCAACTTCCTGCAGGCTTTACTTTTTTTTTTTTAAGTAGGATCCATGCCCAATGTGGAGCTTGAACTCAGGACCCTAAGATCAGGAGTCGCATGCTCTACCAACTGAGCCAGCCAGGCACCCCATTCCTGCAGACTTTTTATCAAAATGTAAAATGGGCAGATCTTCTGACTCAAACACTCCCATGTATAGGAATTTGCCCAAAGAAGATAGACCTATGTAGGGACATGTAAGGCTTTCACAGAAACAAAAAACCTATCAATATGGAATTGGTCAAATGAATTATGGTGTAACAGAGTAAAACATTAGTTATTAAAAAGATGTGTATCCTGGGTGCCTGGGTGGCTCAGTCAGTTAAGTGTCTGCCTTTGGCTCAGGTCATGATTCCACATTCCTGGGATCCAGTCCCACATGGGGCTCCCTGCTCAGCGGGGAGTTTGCTTCTCCCTCTTCCTTACCCCCTGCTTGTGTGCTCTCTCTCAAATAAATAAATAAAATCTTAAAAAAAAAAAAAGATGTATATCTCTTGGTAGGGTTTGATGCTTTTTTTTTTTTTTTTTTTTTTTTAAGCTGCAAGGGGCGCCTGGGTGGCTCAGTCAGTTGAGCGTCCAATTCTTGGTTTTCACTGGGATCATCATCTCATGGATTCTGAGATCCATTTTGAGTTGCAAGACAGCCCCACATCAGGCTCCGTGCTCAGCGGGGAGTTTACATGAAGATTCTCTCCCTCTGACCCTCCCCTCACTCTCTCAAATCTTATTAAAAAAATTAAAAAGGCTGCAAAATAGCACATATAATCTTCTAAAATTATATATGCAAAAATAAGCATGTGGATATAAATGCAAATATGATTGAATAGCATTATCTATAATAGCAATAGCTCTACATTTCAAAACAGAATAAACAGTATCTCAGATTCTGGAAGATTTACTGTCTTCTGTATATTTTTTATAGTCTGAATTCCCAATTGCATTTATAAAGAGGAAAAAAATACCTCAAATAAAATCTACCTTGTTTTTTTTTTTAAGATTATATTTATTTGACAGGGAGAGACACAGTGAGAGATGGGACACAAGCAGGAGCAGAGGGGGAGGGAGAAGCAGGCTCCCCGCTGAGCAGGGAGCCCGATGCGGGACTCGATCCCAGAATCCTGGGATCATGACCTGAGCCGAAGGCAGACGCGTAACAACTGAGCCACCCAGGCGCCCTACCTTATGTTTCTATAGCAGTTTGGTAATGGTCTCATCTCTATGCTCATTTGTATCATGTGGAAGCTGGGAAGAGTATGTATCCCAGCATTACTTAATCTTTAGTAAGGCCTAGCACTGTGGGGGTAAGCAATGGTTCCTGCTCTGAATATTTACAATTCAGGTGAGGATACAAAAGCATCATGCAACAAATTTTGAATGCGTGCTATGTGCCAGCATGGTCCTAAACACTGATACACAAGGCAGTAACTGGCATGATCTTTTCCTAGAAAAGTTGTTACTACCTCACACCCATTAGGATAGCTACATTCAAATAAGCAAAAGATAACAAGTGTTGGTGAGAATGTAGAAAAACTGGAACCTTTGTGCAGTTGGTGGAAATGTAATATGGTACAGCTGCTGTGGAAAACAGTATGGAGGTTCCTCAAAAATCTTAACATTACCATATGATCCAGCAATACAACTTCAGGATATATATCCAAAAGAACTGAAAGCAGGGTCTCGAAGACCTGTATTTGTATATCCATGTTCATAGCAGCATTACTAACAGGTAAAATGTGGAAGCAACCCATGTCTATCAACAGATGAATGGATAAGCAAAATATGGCATATATATACAATGAAGTATTACTCAGCCTCTGAGGAGGAAATTCTGCAATATGCTACATCATGGATGAAACTTAGATACTGTAGGATTCCACTTCTATGATAGTCAAAATCATAAAAACAAATTATGATTGCGAGGGGCCGGGAGAAGGGGTGGATGGAGAGTTTTTCCTTAATAGGTAGTTTCAGTTTTATAAGATGAAGAGTTATGGGGATGGATATGGTTGCAGAACAAAGTGGATGTAATACCACTGAACTGTGTACTTAAGAATGGTTATGATGATAAATTGTTATGTGTATTTAAACAAAAGAATCCCAAAAAGAAAAAACGATTCTGAATTAAAAGAAGGATCAAATTTGTATAGGCTGAGTAGGCAGGATGACCAGGACTTAGACACTAAGGTGTAGATGTGGAGTAGGTAAAGGTTTTTGCAGAAGGGTGATGTGTGCCTCCGTATTGCAGAATACTGGAAGGGCAGAGGCAATTCCTCCAGGTTGGGCCAAGCCCTTCCCAGCTGATGAGACTGGTCAGTGGGCACCTGGGTGGCTCAGCTGGTTGAGTGTCTGAAGGGCTCAGTCGGTTGAGCGTCTAACTTTGGCTCGGGTCATGATCTCAGGGTCCTGGGATAGAGCCCCTGGGATGGAGCCCTGAGCTCAGTGGGGAGTCTGCTTCTCTCTCCTCTTCCTCTGCCCCTCCCCTCCTTGTGCTCTTGCTTTCTCTCAAATAAAATCTTAAAAAAAAAAAAAAAAAAAAAAGCCAGACACACCTGGTGCTTGTGAGAAGTAGCCACAATCAGGAACATGAATTAGGAGGTACCACTACAGCTTCACCATCCACCACACTAATAATAAACTGCCATACCTTCCCCCATAGGCCCTCATGACACCACAAAATAAACTACAGAACTCACACACAAGAGAGCAGAAACTGGGGATTACCCTGATAAAAGTGGAGTAATAAGAAAAAGGAAGTCCATATAGACTTGTAGTTGCCAAGAAAGTAGCCAGAATCTGATTGCTAATGCCTTTTGATGTTCATAGCCAACTTCTTTTTAAGATTTTGAAGTAATCTCTACACCCAACGTGAAGCTCGAACTTAGAACCCTGAGATCAAGAGATGCATGCTCTACCGACTGAGCCACCCAGGCACCCAACTCTTAAAAGTGAAGGAAAAAAGTCATTTAAATCTCAAGAGTCAAATAGCCAACAAGAAACCACTACTTCTGAGTTAACTACCCTGGCAAAGTTGAGCACGTAAGAATTAGTCCTGCTTTACAGTAGGCAAATGCAATGATTTAAACTTGAGTACTGTCCTAATGAAAGGTGGGACATTTCTGATGGTCTTGGCACAGCCCATTTGCATCAGGTTTTCATATTTTTAATTTTTTTTTTTAAAGATTTTATTTGAGAGAGACACAGCAAGAGAGGGAACACAAGCAAGGGGAGTGGGAGAGGGAGAAGCAGGCTTCCTGCGGGGCAAGGAGCCCAATGCAGGGCTCAATCCCAGAACCCTGGGATCATGACCTGAGCTGAAGGCAGATGCCTAACGACTGAGCCACCCAGGTGCCCCTTTTATTTATTTTTAAAGATTTTATTTGACAGAGAGAGAGAGAGAGAGAACAAGCAGGGGGGAGTCATAGAGGGAGAGAGAGAGGCAGGCTTCCCACTGAGCAGGGAGCCTGACGTGGGGCTCGATCCCAGGACCCTGAGATCACGACCTGAGCAGAAGGCAGATGCTTAACCATCTGAGCCACCCAGGCACCCCGCATCAGGTCTTTAGAACCAATACTTCATCAATGCATGAAGCACAAGGACATGATGGATTAGAGGTCATTAAAGCTGTACTTAATGCCATTCTCACTCCAAGTTTACTTGGGGTGGGCACCTAATGTCCATTTTTTGGTCTACTAGCCCCAATATAGACCGCCTTTCCTTTTCACAGTTTTCCTATTTCCTATTGTACACATCTTTACAGAGTTCTTAAATTGTGTGGAAATTATAAAACTTTCTAAGGCTAGAACTTCAGGTTCACAGAAAAGCCAGGGCTAAAAATCTTAAACATAAATCCTTTAAGTATGTTAACATGGTCTTAAAAATTACCTTCCAACAATCCTCACCCGTACTTTTTCAGTCTGTAATTTAATAGTTTTATCTTTTACCTAGTACTTTGAGCTCCACCCAGTATCAACTATAGTTTATCAGCAAGTTAGATGTACTTGAATGAGGTAGCCATTTCCATTTTCCCATTCACTTGAAACTTCAACTAGTTGTTACCAAGCCTTATCATCATGATGTTCCTATGTTATTAAGTGATACAGTGGGAAAAGAAACATTTAGCTAGGCAAAATAGTGAATTCCCAAGACTTCATCATGTTTCTGCCCCAGTAACTTTCCTTGAAACGTCTGGTTGTAGCCAGTTCCCAGAAAATTACAAGACTTAATGTTCCGAGCAAAAGCCAAGACACATCTGGGAGGGGCACCTGGGTGGCTCAGTCGGTTAAGTGTCTGCCTTCGGCTTGGGTCATGATCCCAGGGCCCTGAGATCGAGTCCCACATCAGGCTCCCTGCTCAGCGGGAAGCCTGCTTCTCCCTCTCCCTGCCGCTGTCAAATAAATAAAATCTTAAAAAAAAAAAAAAGGGCGCCTGGGTGGCTCAGTTGGTTAAGCGACTGTCTTCGGCTCAGGTCATGATCCTGGAGTCCCGGGATCGAGTCCCACATCGGGCTCCCTGCTCAGCAGGGAGTCTGCTTCTCCCTCTGACGCTCCTCCCTCTCATGCTCTCTGTCTCCCATTGTCTCTCTCGCAAATAAATAAAATCTTAAAAAAAAAAAAAAATTAAAAAAAATCTTAAAAAAAAAAAAAGACATCTGGGAAAGCAGTACCTAGGGCTCTGAAATGGGGTATCTTCCATTGGTGGGTTTTTAAAATTCAGTTTTGAAAGAGTGTGAGCGGGGGAGGGGGGAGGAGGGGAGAGTCCCCCAGGGCCTGAGATCATAACCTGAGCTGAAACCCAAGAGTCAGACACTCAACTGACTGAACCACCCCCCATTGGTGTGTTGTTTTAATTCTTTGCACAGGTTTCAAATGGTGATTATTTTCTAGCATTTCCCCTAGTTCTAGGTTTGGAACAGTAACAAAAGCAGTACCTCAAGCAAGAGTACCTGAAGCAGGCATGATTACAACTCCCTAGCCTAAATTCTTCTTTGGCTACAGGTAAAACTATCATTCTCAAAGTGTAGCTTTTTCGCTTGATACCACCATCACCTGGTAACTTGTTTAAAATGGAAATTATCAAGACCCACCCAAAACCTAGCGAAGTGGAAATTCTAGTGGACCCCATCCATATTTTAACGAAGTCTCCAGATAATTCTGATGCATGCTGACATTTGAGAATCACTAAAGGAAAACAATCATTTTGTTTGTATACTAATGCTGACCCTAAGAAATCTTGGCCTCACCCGTCATAGGACTTGCATCAAAGTGAAAGGGTATTTTATTTAAGAGAGATCTTACTTTTGGGGTGCCTGGGTGGCTCAGTCGCGTAAGTGTCCATCTCTTGATGTTGGCTCCGGTCATGATCACAGGATTATGAGACTGAGCCCTGCTTCAGGATCCACTCCTGCTTTGGGCTCTCCCTCTGCCCTTCCCCCACCAGCTTGTGCTGTCTCTTAAAAGCCCTACCCACAGAGCCAGCCAGGTGCCCCGGAGAGGGCATTTTAAACTCCAGCTCAGCAAACAGCTCAGAGTTGCCAAGGATTACCCAATCCTAAATGCATTACCATTCAATACTTGAGCTTTTAGCTATACTAAGCCATATTCTGTAATGGAGACCAATAAAAGAGCACACAGAGCTGCTCCTAGCCATAGTGCAAATTATGTTAAATAACCCACACAGACTGGACCAAACACTTTACTGCTCTGATTTTTTTGGTAATATCTACACCCAACGTGGGACTCAAACTCACAATCCCAAGATCGAGTTTGCATGTTTCACTGAGCCAGCCAGGCACCCGATTCTGATTTTTAAAAAATTGTTCTACAGTGTTCCTGCAGATTCCACTACATCAGCCTCCTTTTAAGGTTATTTGAAAGAGAGAGCCTGAGAGGTGGGGGAGGAGGGGGGCAAAGGGAGAGGGAGAGCGAATCCCAACCAGATTCCATGCTGAGCACAATGCAGGGATCGCTCATGGCCCTGAGATCACACCTGAGCCAAAACTAAGAGCCAGATGCTTAACTTACTGTACCACCCAGGCACCCCCACCACCAGCCTGTTTTTGTCACAATTTTCACTCAGGTAATACTACATTTTACTGTTCAAAGCCACTGAAATCCACTGTGAACAAAGCTAGACAAAAAATAAGGGTATTCTTCCCCTGTAACTCTAATATCTGCCATTAATACTTAACAGGGTGCATTTTGTGTTCCACATCACTGGGTGAGGAAAGCCATCCCTCTTAGAAGAATTCAAGAGAATGGATATAACCTAAAAAATTTCCTTAGAATTTTATTTAGACTCTACAGGAAGTCAGTGTACTCTGTGGCCAGAAATTCCTGTTCCTCATTAATGAAATTTCAAATCAAACTTTTACAATATAGCTAGCCAACTCATGCCTTTATCAGTCACGATCAAATCCCAAATTTACCAGCAATAGGCTTAAAAAAATAATAATACATACTCAAGGTGTTTTTAAAGGTTTCCTTCACAGAGGATTAACCTAAGATTAAACTGAAGGCTAAAATGATACTGGTAACAACGTTCTTCAACTTTATACCAGGTTTAAGTGAAAACATTCCTATGAAAAAAGGTCTGCCATAATCTGGGAAATACTAATAGCTTACTTATGAAAATTTTTGCTTTCTAAATGTTATCAAATGAAGATACTGAACTTTGTCTTCTACAGCTTGCTACAGCCAACAATGTCGGACCTATGAAAAAAAGCTATCACTGATAGGAAACAATTAGGGATTCCAATGCACACACGTTTTCTGTTGCTTGCTGTTAGTTAACAGTTGGAATTAAACAAAAGTGGGTAATTAGTAAAGGCCAATATTAAACTGCAGAAATAAACTGGCGAGGATTTTTTGTGCATGTCACATTAAGAAAATGTTAACTGCCTTTCAGAGATACACCATGAAATTTTGATATATCCCTTAAACACATTCAGACCTAAGAGTTCCAAAGAGAATTCCTATTAAGTTCTTGTTTTTCTTAAAATTAAAAATGTTTTTTGACAATAGGTAAATCCCTTACACCAAGAACCCTGAAAAATTTTGAAAAGCTGGTAGGACTAATTCTTGATATTCCATGTTATTTCCAATTTTATTGTTTGATACTTAGACAGGTCTAAACATGAGCTTTTGCCATTTCTTCACCCTTAGCGTTTTAACCTCCAAAGGTTTTTAAAGACCACAAATAGCCCGATTTTTATGTAACAGGAACAAGAAATCCACCAGCACCAAAAACTTTAAAACTCAGATCTTTAGTAGCAGTCTTTAGAACACTCTAGATTAAAAATGTAATAATCTGTTAAAGCATGCAAAAAAGTGTAACAGTGAATAAAAACCACAACTGACAAAAATATTGGTTAACATTCCAAACATGTATAACCAATGAACATGGCCTAGGTTTTTTTTTTTATTGGTATTCACTTCAGAAACTTGAATCCACAGATATAAGCAGTATATTACCAGAAAGTTACAAGTAAACACAGATTATACATGCAAATTTCTGTTCACAAAGGTCACATGTGCAGGTGTATGAATTAGAAGCGTGCGTCTAGATTATGGCCAAACTGTTTTTAAAATGCAGAAATGTAAAATTACATCTTGAAATATGAAGAGATGGTCTACACACTTCAAAACTCAAATGTTGCTTATACCAGATGTATGACAGCTACAGGATTCAAGTGACAAGCAATAAGATCTCAAGAAATTAATACTGCTCAAAGAGAATGGGAATATTTTTACATTTCACTGAAAATACATTGACTACTAGAATACGAAATCTAGCAGGAACTTAGAGGGAAAAAATTACAAAAATCTAAAGCCAATTACTTAGTATTTCTTATTACCTAAACAACAGCATGACATTAAAAGAAAACTGCACCTGCTTTTTAATTGCCAATCTCATATTAATGAAGATCTCCAAATAAAAAGCAACCCAAAAAGGTTCAAACTCCAAATGAAAAGTCTGCAAGGCTCAGATTAAAATGTGGAATGTTTCAGATGAAAGTAATAAAAATACAATTGGTTTTGTTCTTTATTGAATGGAATCAAAAGTTTTGACATTTCTTTGAAGCTTGGAACTAAATTTCATTTCTCTGAATGATTCTACATCTTTTTTCTTAGTGGTGCAAGTTGTCTTAAGTAGCGAGTCAGTCTCTACAAAGTACTTCGGTCTGTTACCATTCTGATAAAACAAAAACAATTCTTCATTAACTTAACCGTATATGTATTTTTGCTGTAACACTTAACACATGAACAGACATCTATTATTTTTCCACTAAAACAAAAGAGTACAATAGTTTTCTTCTAACTATCAGTATTATATTTAAAAAAGGTTAACATTAAAAACAAAGAACCATTATTTTCTTTGAAATCGTTAAGCTTCTTGCACATCTTAAGCTTCCTTCTTCTGCCTGCGTTCTTCTGCCAATTTATTCAGAAATTTCTGAAAAGAAAAAAAAATTACAAGGATTAAGTCACCTAAGAAAAACTAAATCGATGAACTCCAAAATAAAATATTCTATCCAAGTTTATGAATTTGAATGTAATTTAACTGTAACATTATCAGTTGTTTTTAAAGATTCAGTTATTCTTAAGTCAGTATACAAAACTAGATCACAGTACATAAGACATGAAAAAAATGATAAAATGTGAAAAGAGGTTATTTCAACTTAAAATTAACATTAACTTACAGAGATAAGAAAACAAAGATCATACTTGCATAGAAGAACTGCCACTGCTCCAAGAAAATTACATGCATTAAAATAACATGCGTTTATTCAAATAGTGCATCTTCCATTAAAGTGGGGAAACATTTTCTTAAAGGTAGTAAATATTTTGTCTGTGGGCCACTCTTTATTTCAACTACTCAATTCTGTTACAGCAATAAAGCCAGCCATAAACAATACTTAAATGAATGACTACGGCTATGTTCCAAAAAAACCCCCACCTCACCTACAAAAGCAGTGACCCCTGTATTCCACTTGTAATTTCTAGAGTTTTTGGACATATTAAGACATTAATAAGTAACCCTCCCCCCCCAAATCTAAAACACCCGAAGTTTCTTTACTTCTGGGTAGAATTTCTCAACTCTATAGTTACTCCCAATTGATGAGAGGGTTAAAAGGCACTGGAAAAAACACTCAGGAAAGTACCAAGTTATTTATCATTAGCAAAATATTATATTGCATAATACATTTTAGTGAAGTCGACAAAGTTCCTTTAAAATAGAAGTAATAATAATAAAGAGAGCCGCCTCCAATAAACAAATGAAAATTAGAATAGCTAGAAAATATTAGATAGCATATCATTTATAAAGTATCAAGCATTAAGAGACAACTTTTGTATTTCAATACTCTTCCATGTAATACACAATTTCTGCTAATGGAATTAAACCATTTTTTTTCCATATGCTAAATGTAAGATACATATAGGTAGCAAAGAACACCTTCATTTGATTTCATGATTCATCTGATTTCATTTCAAACTAGTGACACAGCCAAGAACTGGCATTATTTCCTAAATTCAAGGCTATCTACCCCCCCCCCCCACAGGCTATCTTTATCCATCTAAATCAACACACACAACATGTTTGATAACGGAATACTCCAATAGCTCTCTACTATAAAACAGTGCAAAAAACCAGGTTATTTATAATTAATGAGTTAACTCCTTTCAAGTTTTTCCCTAGTTATCTGTTTTAAAACTCAGTCCTTGAAGTCAGTAAAATACCAAATTTCAAAATATCCGACTAGGAATTTGTTATGCTTCATTATGCTTTATTTACTCATTTATCCTTATATCCCACTGGTCATAAAACTCACAGAGTATCATTATTAATAAATAATTTAATGGCAATATAAAAATCATTAAGTATGAAGGGACATGGCACTTCACAAAGTTGAAAAGCTTCTTATTATTCCACTTGGCTTTCAGGCCTCCAGAATCTTCCAAATAAGAGAAATTATATTCCAATACCCATTTGGAAATATTTAGATAACTTTAATTATGACAGAATTTATAACATGGCTAGAAAATTATTCAATTATTTAATTAGAATGTACTATAGAAAAAGGCTCAACAGAAGTTCCTAGAATTCATTAGACTGCTTAAGGCCCATCAACAAAGAAATAAAAGTGTCAGGGGCGCCTGGGTGGCTCAGTTGTTAAGCATCTGCCTTTGGCTCAGGTCGTGATCCCAGGGCCCTGGGATTGAGCCCTGCTCAGGCTCCCTGCTCTGCGGGAAGGCTGCTTCTCCCTCTCCCACTCTCCCTGCTTGTGTTCCCACCCTCACTGTCTCTGTCAAATAAATAAAATCTTAAAAAAAAAATAAAAAATAAAAATAAAAGTGTCATCTCCAGGATAAGGCATTGTGATGGGTCTACAGAAGGTACCATACACATTTTACTTTGCATAAATATACACGATCTATTTTCATAAAGGGACTCTCCTCTTTAGATTCAGCCTTACCTTTAATTTCTGATAATGAGGAAGGCTGCTGCAATGAGTATTCTTTGCAACTTCTTCATTTGTATAAAAGAGTGAACACAGCTTACAGTAAAACCCTGTTTTAGGTATCACATAGTCTATACCTAGAACACAAACATACATTCTTACAAATTTAGTAAATCGAGAATTTTAATTAGTGTTCTCAAATCTTTTTTCCGTCATTATTAGGTGGATGAGATAATATTTATGAGAAGTCCAATATAACCTAAGCTAAAACAAAACAAAAACCATATTAGTTAATTGTACTTAACTGATGTTTAAGGTCCCACCTAACTGTACTCTTAAAAGGCAAAAATATAAAAGATTAAAAAAAAAAAAAAGCAATGTGAAATACTCAGAAACCTTTATGCAGAGAAAGAACATATTGTGAAATGGTAACAAAAGATAATACAAAATGAGGAGAGCTGGTTAAGTGGAAAAGAAAGAATATGTCAATTAAGATTTACAAATTGTTCTGCAGAGAAATAAAACTTAAAACGCTATCAGAGTTTATGTAAGACCAAGTACTAAGAACTTGGGAAGGGTGAGAGGGGAAGAACAAAGCCTTAAATCTCACCAACAGGAACATTGGGCTGATATGGTCCAATTCTATACTCATCTGGGATTGTATAGTCCTCCTTGTTTTCATCACTTTGGCCATCTGCATTTTCACTTGTATCTTTGTTGGGATCATCAGCATTCTCAGCAGGTTCAGCGCCTGGTTCTGTATTTTCCTCATTTTTAATTCCATTTTCCAACGCTGCTTCGTTTTCTTGATCAAGTTCCTCGATCTTGTCCACCTTAATTTCAACCAAACCATCATCATTTTTGTCACCAGATTTAAATGCCATGCCCGATTTACGAAGTTTCTGAAGTTCCGAATCTTCCTCATCACCAACCTCATCTAGAGTGACAAAACCTTCCATACTCCCTGGGAAACGACGCTGTTAAGAAAGACAAATTTACTCTGCAACAATTATCCTGCAGCATCCCTTCCATCTGCTTTACTTGAAGGGAAAGGGATAGCATCTTTGTCTTTATTCTTTCTTTCAAAATACTGACTTTTTCCTTTCTCTCCCAAAATCACTGTCCTTTTTTTTTTTTTTTTTTTAAACAGCTTTGTTTTAAATGTGTATAATTAAAAGCTTGCCTCACACGAAGAGCAGAAAATAAACAAGGACATTATATTCTACACTTCTGAAAACTATTAGGCTGCAAGGGACTATATCAAAATGTGATTTGATAAAAGTAGTTCAGTGGTATCCTTTGGAAGATAGTATCTTATGATACAACTGTTATTTAGAGAACACTCAGTCTAAAGTATGTAGCGGTTAAAAAAGGAAAAAAAAAAAAATCAAGCTCTGGAGCATGACTGCCTATGTTTAAATTTTGACTCTGCCGCTTATAAGCAGTATGACCAAGGACAATTTACTGAACTTCTCTATGCCTAAATTTTCTCATTCATGAAACCAGGTTAACAAAGATATGTATCTACTGCTTACAGTTACTGTGAGGATTAAGTTTATTAGCATACACAAAGAGCTCATAAAAATGTATAGCATGTAATAAGTATCAGCTCTTAAGAGTGCAAACATATTATACAACAATCACCCACTTCAGCCAGAAAAATAACTTTAAGACCAAGTTATGTCTTGACTAGGCGCCTGGGTGGCTCAGTCGGTTAAGCGTTGGCCTTCGGCTCAGGTCACGATCCCAGGGTCCTTGGATCCAGTCCTGCGTCAGGCTCCCTGCTCAGCAGGGAGCTTAATTCTCCCTCTGCCTTTGCCCTTGCCCCCTGCTCGTGCTCGCTAGCTCTCTCTTAAATAAAATCTTTAAAAAAAAAAAAAGAAGAAGAAGAAGACTGTTATGTGACCAAGCCATTAAAATCTGGAGGCTAAAAATTCGTCTTCCAATAGTTGAACATTGGTTACAAAGGACCAATGGACCAGGAATACTAAGATCGCATTGAAAGAGCCATTATAACATAAGGAGCTTCAAGGGCATTTTAATGCTCTAATCCTTAACACAGATAATCAGTACACCATGGTTTTTTACTTTCTTTATGCTATGTATATAATTTTATATTTGTATTCACCTTATATGCTTATCTGTAACGTGTATTCTAAGAAAAATGTTTTAAAAGCTACTGAATTATCTGATATAGCTTATGCTTCTCAAATAGAATTTTTCAAATTTAACAATTTTTATTTATTTTTTAAAAAGATCTTATTTTGGGGGCGCCTGGGTGGCTCAGTTGTTAAAGCGTCTGCCTTCGGCTCAGGTTGTGATTCCAGGGTCCTGGGATCGAGCCCTGCATCGGGCTCCCTGCTCCGTGGGAGGCCTGCTTCTCCCTCTCCCACTCCCCCTGCTCGTGTTCCCTCTCTCGCTCGCTCTGTCAAATAAAATCTTTAAAAAATAAATAGATAGATAATAAATAAAAAGAAAGATCTTATTTTTAAGTAATCTCTACACCCAACCTGGGGCTCAAACCCACAACCCCAAGATAAGAGTTGCATGCTCCACTGACTGAGCCAGCCAGGTGCCCCAAGTTTAATAATTTTTAAGTGAGTGGCAAAATGTTTTAAGTATCTTGGGTCAATTAACTTATTATAAACTCGTATCTCCCATCTTTTTAAAAACAAGCTGGACTAAAAGGCTGCCTACCTGTACTTATACACTACCACTATAATACACAAATACAGATTTAGGTCTTCCTCCTTCCTTAGTAAAAATTTTCTTCTGTGAGTTGACAGTTTTTAACAACTATTATAAAAAGTCTTATTTAACCTATTTATTGCAGAGTTTACTTTTAAATATTTATATTATGGTTCATGACTGACTTTTTCTAATATAAGTGACTAATTCTCTTTAATCTGACCCTGCTAGTGTAAATAATATGAAACTTTTATCTGATCTAGTTTTCTATCAACACAGGTCAATATACAATCTTCCTTTACCTTTTTTAGCTTTTTCTTTGCAGCTGCCGAAGCACTGGCATTTCCGTCTTTTTTCACAGCTTTGTCCGAAGGTTCCTTTTTCCCATCAGAAGCCACATCACCTAAATTAGCAAGATCTGTCTCATCTCCCACTGAACTGCCACTTTCTAGCAGTGCTGCTGCTTCTTCTTCATCTACAAGTAGCTCATCTTCAGATTCAAGAAGCATGTTAGGTTCTTGCTCAGCTTGGTCATCCTTTGTATCTTTTTCACCATCTTCACCTGACTTCTCTTCTTGTTCTTTACCTTCAGTTGTACTTTCAGTCTTCTGGGAACCATCAATCTTGGATTTCTTATCGCTTGGAGATTCTTTGCCATCTGGAGAATAAGATCTTTTCCTGAAATCAAAAGGATACCCCCTCAATTAATTCTCCTGAGTTGGAAAACAAAAGGTGAATATACCAGTATATATACACACACAAAATGAAATTACCGAGATTTATCTTTTTTCAGTAAGTCAATGCCTCTGTTGGGAATCTGAAAGACAAAATTTTGTATCAGTGAAATAAATGTATTAGAATATGCTCATGTGCAGATTATATAATTATGCAATTAACTAATAGTTGAGGAACATTCTTTATATCAACTAAGGTTATTCAATCCCAGTAACCATACCTAAGAATGTAAGTAAGCAGTTCATTACACTCAACATTTCAACAGAGCATAGAGCAAGTGGATAGTAAGTATTTTGGTAGCAGAACTCAAGTTCAAATAAAATCTTAAAATAGATAAAAGCAATAAAGGCATTTTTAACGTAACATCATTAAAAAAACAACAACAACAAACTTCTGAAGAATACCAGGGGGAAAAAGGTTGCTATCTTTAAATAACCAAACCCTATATTCTTAACAAATAAAAGTATTTAAGAATGTCGTGGCTTGAAATATGTGAAACAAGCTTTATAACGATGACAAATCCATTACTACATACCCTCAGTACCAATTTTTTATATTTTTCAGACAAGTCTACTTTCACACATCTCCCCTGAAACCAAAGGGCCTTTTTCAAACAGTGGTCAACCATTGCCATTGCATCTTCCCTGGTCTCCATCTCAATAAAGGCCTTAAAAAAAAGGGAAAAAAAAGCAATCAGCTTACAAGATATTACTTAATACTGTAAGAAAAAATTAACTTAAAAAGTCTGGAAAGATACAAACTCTAAATGCCATATACAAGAGTTAACAACAAAATAAAGATGCTTTTTACTCTGAATTTTTAAAACGAAAAACCACAAGTGATTATAAACTGGTATTTTTTGCAGACCAATTTGGCAGTATCAAATATTCTAATTCTGAAATTTATCCTTCAATTATATGATACAAATATGTAAAAATGTATATGCTGCCAAGTCCATAGCACCAATGGTACAGTCCAAAAACCTCTAAATATCCATCAACTCAGGAAGTTAAATTTGTTAGTTTACTCAATGGAATCACATATAAAGTGGAAAGCAACAGTATAATGTAATACCACTTGAGGCAAGGAAGAAATAGTATACCTACATACACACATGGGGAGATTTTTTTGGATGCAAACTTGGAATACCATCTTTACTTTCCACTTTATAGTTTCTCAGTATTTACTAAATGTTCTACACACTGAGAATCTACTGTGACTTAAAAAAATATCATTTATCAGGCAAGGAAAATTTAAAATTTATGTGAGAAGATAATTATTCTCCCTTTATTAAAAATGAAGATACACACAAAAAACCTTGAAGCACTGAGAAATAATCTTAAAAACTCATTTTTATTTTTTAAGATTTTATTTATTTGAGAGGGAGAGAGTGAGAGAGTGCATGAGAGGGGAGAGGGTCAGAGGGAGAAGCAGACTCCCCACTGAGCAGGGAGTCCGATGTGGGACTCAATCCCGGGAACTCCAGGATCATGACCTGAGCTGAAGGCAGTGCTCAACCAACTGAGCCACCCAGGCACCCTCTTAAAAACTTTTTAAAAAATTTTATTTAAATTCAATTAACATATAGTGTATTATTAGTTTCAGAGGGAGAGTTCAGTGATTCATCAGTTGCATATAACACCTAGTGCTCATTACATCTCATGCCCTCCTTAATGCCCATTACCTAATTACCCCATCCCCCACCCCAGCAACTCTCAGTTTGTTTCCTTTAGTTAAAAGTCTCTTATGGTTTGTCTCACTCGCTCTCTGATTTTGTCTTATTTTATTTTTCCTTCCCTTCCCCCATGATCCTCCTTAAAAACTTCTATATGTGGTATTACCTGACTTTTCATCCTCATCAGTATATAATTTTTAATTTTTCCATAAGGCTCAGCAAGCTTGAGAACTGCACTGTCAGAATAGCCAGAATGAGGTAAATTGCTGAGATGTATCACACGTCCAAGCTCTTGCTTTTGATCAAACTTCTGGTCTGGCTTCCCCTCAGGTTTCTAAATAATAAACAAGCACACAAATAAAAAAGGCAAATCAAATGGTGACAGGTATGCTATAATTATTTGTTAATAGACAAGGTAATTCTAGTTATTAGCAACAACTTAAAGTAGCTAAAGTTAATAAATATTAAAATGATATATTAAATGGTTTGTGGTACAAATCTGGAAAAAATCGATAATTACCTTTATTCTTTTATACTTCTGTGATAAATGAACTCTCACTGGCTTGCCAAATACTAATGCTGGTGTGGTTGTATAATAATCCACTGCAGCTTGAGCATCCTCTGTAGTTGCCATTTCAATAAATGCCTAAAATTGGACAAAATTATCATTTCTGAAACAAAAGAACAATGCCAAGTCTTTCTAGATATATTTAATCATTAGAAAGCATTTTTAAGAGTCTAAAAACAGAACCAACATTGCTAATTTGCTATTATTTATTTATTTAATTATTATGCTATGTTAATCACCATACATTACAGCATTAGTTTTTGTAATTTGCTATTTTTTTAAAAGGTCATCTCAGATTTCACTATCTTCATGCTACTCAAGTGTCATTATGTCTACTGTATTTGAAACAATAATTTGGCACCCATTTTGGTAAAAGTTTAGAATGGCTTCTCAAATAATTATCATCCTTTATAAAAGAGCCCTTATAATAATAATATGATAATTTTACTGCTTAAGGACCACAATTAATAAATTTACTAAATAATCCATTAGGCTGAGAAATTAATGTTATTGACACACTTCAACTCTTTGCTTTTTTCTCTATTAAATTCCATATTAATGATTTAAAATTATATTGAGTTTTCACTCTCTCTCAAATAAAATAAAATTTAAAAAAATTATATTGAGTTCTTTTTAAAATACAAAATCATGTAATTCCTTCAGGAAATATATTAGTAATGAACAAATACTACACTTATTTCAACTCATACCTCATTAATTTTATTTAGAATCAGATGATTTGAAATGACTCCAAACGGTTCCACCAGCTGTAATAGTTGATATCTCAAGTTTTTCCCTCGCTGAAAATCCATGATGTGAACAACTCTACTTGTTTCCTATCCATTAGGAAAAAATCAAGTCAAGAAGTCTCTTGAGAATCAAGATGAAACAAGTTATATATTAGAAGTTTCAAGTCTAAAGTTAACCACACCAGATTAAGTATTTAAAACTACTCCTTAACATTCTAGAGAATTTTAAAACTACACAGGAAGTCAGATTCACTGGGATATATCCCAAAGTTTCAGAAAACCTCTGCAGTTATTTTTAAATAGAATACTGTACACATAAATGGGCAGCAAAATTTGGTACACTCAAGGTGAGATCTCTATACTATGGGTATATGAAAAAAGTCATGTAAAAGCCTGATGGTTTTCAAGCAATAGCAGTCTTTCTATAATAAAGAACTACAATACAGGTTCAATTTATAGAAATCTCGAAGTTAAATTACACTTCCCCAAAAAACAAAGTAAAAGAAAGAGCTGTATTACTGACCACTCTGCCTTTCTGCATGTGTCTTGGTCCTTGCAGGTTCCCATTTCCAGCACCTTTATGGAGAAAAAGTGGTTTTTTTAATCTTATAATAAATACACTTAACAGTTTTAAGTGAAAAATGAGACATCTTCCTTTTTTAAAGATTTTACAGAGAGAGAGAGAACACACAAGAGTGGGCTGGTGGGGGGGCAGAGGAAGAGAAGCAGACTCTCTGCTGAGTGCAGAGCCTTACAAAGGGCTCCATCTCAGGACACTGAGATCATGAACTGAGCAGAAACCAAGAGTAGGGACACTTAACCAACTGAGCCACACATGCACCGCTCTTTTTCTTTTCTCTATTTAAAAGTAGGTTCTACACCCAGCCAGGAGCCCAATGCGGGGCCAGAACTCACAACCCTGAGATCAAGACCTGAGCTGAGATCAAGAGTCAGACGCTAAACCGACTGAGCCACCCAGGCGCCTCAGGAAAACGGGACATCTTTCAAACACAAATCAGAGGTTACCACAAATATAGTAAGAACCATGTCTTCTCATGTGATATGTTATTTTTGGATAGTTTTTCAACAAGCCTTCTTTTACCTCTGATCACTGCATTTCATTTTTATGGTAAAAGCTCTTAGGGAAAGGTAACAAATTTTATAATCACCCAGATTTCCTCTTGGTCCAACTGCTGGTCCCCCAAGATGAAATGAGGGAGGTGGAGGTCCCAGAATTCCTGGTGCTGGGTTTGTAGACTGCTGCAGCATGAATGGATCACCCCTAGTAACGTGAGACATAAAATGTAATGAATGACAAAGAGGGCCATCAGAAATAATTTAAGATTTATTGTTAAAATACCCCTTTAGTGATTATAATTCCAATCGTTGTAGGCATTTATATGTGTGAAGTAACTAGGGAAAAAGCTATAATAACAACAAAATAAAAATCACTAACATAAAAACTAAAATTCTAAAGATTCTTTTACCCACAGTGACTTATACCAAACTCTCATTTTTAATGAAGATACTCAGAAAACATTTTTTGTTTATAAATCTTGAAAGTTTAACCTGAATTCCTTATAATGATCTCCTTTATAAACAAGAGCTTAAAAATTTTAACTTACATTGTGTGTCCTGTATCATTGTCAGGATTCCATTCTGGGTAGCTTTAAAGAGACCAGAAAATTAACTTTAAAATAAAACTGTCCTTTTCACAAAATAGCCTTGTTTGGCCTTTAAAACAGAGTTTATTTATTAGTGAAGTTATAGGAGAGTCTAAGTGTTAGAAATATTACAGTTTAAAACATATCATATAGATACTTTCAAAAAAACCTCCAGAACTACAAAATAATCCAAATGAACAAGAATAAACTTGTTCTGTATTGAAAATGTAGGTAATATATGTTGAAGTTTAATTTTTAAATTTATTTGGTAAGTCATAAGGAGGAAAAAGTGCTGCATGGGGAATTGGAAATGTTGAGTATATAGGGAAATAAGGACCAACCACAGATTTTCCTTCTCCAATTGTAATACCAATACCAAAAACAGAGTTGAGTTGTTGACACTAGAAAGAAAAGAAAGCCCCAACAGAGCTAGACATATGTGAAAACTGGCATTCTAATAAACAATGGGTATGTGTGTTTAGGCAGGGAGATGCTTTATGAATTAAATTCCATTCCAGCAGCTTAAAATCAGAACCAAAGGTAACTCAAAAGCAAAAAATGTATATTGACGGATTCTGCTTGACAACTTGTAATTTCTAACGACTTTTCCCCTTTTCTCTATCTTCTATATTTTTAGAGCATGTATTAACTGTTATTGAAAATGCTTGAGTCAGAATATTCTATGTATCAAAGGCCATCTTTAAGTCTATTAAAAATTCTTGCAATTTGTAGAAAAAGAGCCACTGTTTATTTGTCCTACAAGTAATATTAAATAACAAAATACCACTATCACTGAACCTAATATTCCGAAAGAGAGATTCCAGATCTAAACATTTTGTTTATAATTGGTAAAGTCTGGTCAGTATCAACTATGCAGTGGTAACAATGTGGATATTACAAGCAAATGATGAACTCCCCAAAACCAATCAATGGCTGTTTCTGATTCACGGTACGGATGCTTTAAAGGTATTTCAAACTCCTACATTTCAAGAAGAAGCTGGCATCGACGACTGTGACTTGCTCCATTGATATGTTGACTCCACTCCTGCAGCAAAGTAAATTAGTAGAATTAACAAAAATAAAGCTAAAATATTTTCATTTGAACCAAACTCTAGGAAGTTAATTTATATGCAGTATGACAGACGGTAGAAACACCTGACCATTCACTAGTCACAATGAATTAATTTAAAACCATTTCTCTGAATCCTTGTAGCATGATCCTGCCCTCAAATACGCCATGCACATTCTTGGAAAAACTGGATAACTTGGTTAACATACTAACAGACCTGATAGGGAAGAGATAGAGTTAATAAAGATCAAGAATAATAACTGACCTTGAGATCAGCTAGACATACTATTCTCTGCTGTGGACCAAATTGGATTATATATATTGTATCATTAGAACTACTTTTATATAACTCAATGGTAAAATATCCATGCTTCTATTTTTCTAGAAATGTTATAAATGTAGTTAAAAATAGACTTTCATCATTTTATCCAGCTTTGAGGCATGTTCCAAGTGTACTACAGCCATGAAAAGCTAAGATTCAACAGTAATGGCTTTTCTAGAAAATGCTCCCCATTTATCAAAAAACTAAGCTCCCATTATATTTCCCAAAAGTAAAGAAGCAAATTTCAGGAATGTCTGTTTCCAAATTTTAGGGAGCGGAAACACTATATTCATCGATATTTGTGCTCCTTTGTGGTTATTTTTAATTTAAGGGATTAACTTCTTTCCTATTTTATGCAAATAAGCTTTCCTTTTTTAAAAAATGCACATATAAATGATCAATTTTTAGACAACTGAAGAAAGAGTAGTTCGGAAAAGTAGGCTCTGCAGTCAGACTGCCTAGGTTCCATTCCCAAGGTGCCACTTAGTAGACATGAATCCTTGGTACGTATTATTGAAATTTACTATGATTCAATACTCTCCTAGGATTTTGTGTAAAGTGAATGACTAAAGGTAAACTGCTTATCAGAACATTGCCAGGCACATAAGAAGTGCTCAAAAAAGAAAAAAAAAAAAATGAACTGTCATTACACTGCTTATAAAGCTATCTCGTTTTACAATTCCTGCTTTACAAGTATCGTTGTTTTACAAATTCCCACAAAATGAGGCAAGTTTTGTCACATCCACACTACCTAATACATTGTATTTGGAATATAAAACAGGGTCAGGCAATGTTTTTAAAAGGGGGTCTCACTTAGAGCTGAACTAAAATAAGAAACCAAATTACAAGAGATACCTTCTTGAAAAGCTTCAGAATGGTATTTTATAAACCTAATTTAAAAAAAATGGATTTATATTACAACAGCTTACAAACTTCCTCTGCCCTAGAAGAATTAACTAAATCCTGTGAAAGAACTATGAAAACTGTTATCTCAAATCTAGATTGTCTTTTAAAAATAATGGCTAACAGCTAAGGAACTTGAAGAAATCTCTCCAGCTGGCTCCACAACCAGTTATTTGGGATATAAAAAGTTTGTACTTGCAAAGCAACAGACCACTGACTTATTGGAGGACACTTTTAAAATGGCTGTTAAGAAGAGGCGCCATAGGTAAAGTTCACAAAATTCGTAAGAGGGATTAAACAAATACCTTAACTTAGAATTTTCTGAACTAAAAATAGATTTTATTTAAAATGTCCTTGAGAAGCAGTGTGTTGGGAGAGGAGTAAAAGTTACCCTATTAGGCACGTTTCTAATTCATAGGAGATGGAAAGGGTATCTAGTTGAACAGAAAACTATTTATATCCAATCCTCTATGCTCTTTAAAGTTTCAAATTTATGGTAAAAGTGTAGCTGGTCTTTCAAAGTACTAGAAGGAAGGCTAAGATCAAAGAATTATTATGTACCTCCCAAACCAACCCATTCCTAATCTGCACTACACCACACCGGATCTTTGGTTTAAAGTGAGGATTAAGAGTCAAAAGGGTTTTTAAAAAACCTATATCCTTGATTCTACATTGAGGTAGCTTTCACATCAGATTAAGGTAAAAGGATTCACGGTTTGAATGTAGAAGTTCTGTAGGAAAACTATATTCATCTTGATGTCTTTGAGATACCTAAATTATATAAAGAAAGGATAATTTGGGAGAAGCACTTCTGGAATGGCAGAATAAAGAATTTAAGGGCTTCTAGAATAATACTAAAAGGAAAAATATGAACCCAAGTGACAAGACAGTGAAAAGGTTGTAGCGGGCACTTTGCTTTAAAGCGAAAAGAATTTGAGGGAAGTTTGAGGTTGTGGAGAAAAGCAATTTGACATTCTAAAATGACCTAAAAGAAATAAAAGCAACACCATCACTGAAAGTCACTTAAAATATCAAATAATGATGACAAATTAGATTACGTTTTTCACCTAAAAGTTCCTTATTTCATAGTAAGATGAAGTTTTGCTCATGTAAGCTATTTAACACTACCACTAAGTGAAAAGAACAGATTTTCCAAGTTATGCAGCAATACCAGAGAGCAGGATTAAATGTTTAAAAATTTTCATTATCTACTTTCACCACAGGAATTTTCTCTCAAGTCGTTGTTTCTATATCAGCTATAAAATGAGAAAGGACCACAACTAAAGGTAAATAATTATTTTTTCAATAACACAGATACCCAGAAAACATGAGCTATGTTAAGGAAACTGGAATACATTGAGAATCCAAGTGCTTAAACTTCTTTAAATTTACAAAATTTATATTTGTATATTGGGCCAATCAATCAATCAATCAAAGGGCCTCAAGTAATTCTTAAATGTTCCCAATACTGTGGCATAATACCAAAACCAGCTAGGGCCTAAGCATTTTTACAGGTTTAAAATACTTCTTGCACTAGGCAGGGTATCTTACTCTTGAATCCAAAGTTTCATCAGATATTTTAAAACTGTTCTCTTGTTAATTTAGACTCATTTAACTATAGTGATTTATTAATATTATTGTTCAGGAACTAATAGGCAGCAAAATTTGGAGAGAAAAGATTAATCACATATAATATAGAAACTTTTCTCTGATTAAAGCCCTCTTGTGGTTTCCTTTTGTGTTCCTTTAGTGTTTTTCTATGTGCAAACAACAAGGGTAAATACTGCTCAAAGTCAGAATAAGATTTCCAGCAACAGCTCTTGATGTATGAGGACTCCATTAGCAAAGATTTTAAGTCCCTCAGAATCACTTTTCATTTGAGACACTGTAGCTATTTTGCTTGGAATTTAGAGATCCTATCTGAGAACACTGATCATATTGCCAATTCTGCAAAAAGGCAAGAACAGAAAAAACTGAGTCACCAAAGTTTTGTGGACCTTTTCATTAAATCAACTCCCAGCAGAGGTAAAACTTTATCCAACGTATTTGGAAAAAAGACAACACTAAAGACACCTAGTAAATAAAACTCCTTAACTTTTATGAGTTTAGGGCTACGTCTTCAATAAAAATTAACCTAGGAATTTAAATTTAGCATCCAATGTTAGTTTATTTTATTTGGATTAAAGATTAAAATATTCCTTGTTTGTGCTGTACTTAAAACTATTATACACTAATTCAAAAGATTTTTGTATTATAGAAACACATAAACTTGGCTAAGAATTAACTTCTTAAAGACATTTTTCAAAGTATTCTGTAAATTCAAATAAAAGAAGTCTCTTAATTATCTGAGGCAAAAATACTGAGATTGAAACAGAAAAGGGAGTGACTGGTAATACTTTTAAATAGAATATTAAAAACAAAATCACTCATCATCTATGATTTAGTTTACTCAAAAAAATCAAGTCACTAAAAAATGCATTTTAAAGGGAGAGATATGAAAAAGAAATGACCCTTCCAGATGTTACCTTAAAGAAAAAACCCTGAAGAGTAATCATCAAATCAATTTCATGGCAGCAACATGGTAAGTAGAGTAACTGTACAGCACATCAGGAAATATGGACGGTCAGAGAGCATAGATCAAGCTATTAGAGTGCTGTTATGTTGACTTTTAAGCCAACTGCACTATATATCGAAAAAAAAATTCAGTGAGAACGAGTAACATTGAAAACGGAAGAGAAAGGACAATGTATTTATAAGGGCATTTTGAAAAAGCTCCCATTTTGCTAGATGTGATAATTAAAGCAAAGGAGAATTAGATATATATATATATATATATATATATTTTGTTTTTCCTCTCAAATGACTATACCAGAAGTCTAAGCCTAGTCAGAAAAAGAATATGCTTATGAGGAACATAGAGCAGGATACTGCAGTAGTTGATTTTTCCAAGTCTCTAAAGGGACAGATGCAATATGGGATAATAAAAAGTGAGTTTTGAAGTATGTTTAAGAAAGTTGTGGAAAAGGAGAAAAAAAAATGATGAAAAATTTCAGTCATAGTATGAGAGTTTGTGTTAAAGGGAAATTAAAAAAGAAGAATGAACTAATCTAAAATATGAAACATACTGAAACAAACACCAGGGCTCTACATTAACTCTTTCCCTGTAGCCACAGATAAGGAAAAAAAGAGAATTGTTCAAGAATACATCTTTACTACATACAAATCAGCAATCAAGACAGATGGAGAGCTGAAATCTAGCATCCTGAATGGCAGAGCACATTGACTGCAAAAAAAAAAAAAAAAAATACTTAAAACAATTCAACAAAGCAGACAAAAAACCTGCTTAAATATATGGTTAAGAAGAACATATTGATGCCAAAAACCAACAAGATAATCCCAGTGGATGACAGCTTTGTGGCTAGAAGTCATCTAGGCAGATTGTATTAATGTAAAGCCCTGGTTTAATGCTCAAAAACAATTACCTTCCAAATAAAGTGTTCTCAAAAGCATAAAAATTCTTGATCAACTCAGTGTCACCAGACTACAGAATTAGAGTAAAAGATATAGGTAAATACAGAATAGTCACTACAATGTAAAAGAAATTAGAAGTATCTGTTGCATTAACTCACCTTATTAGAATGAACTGGCAAATCACATATAGAGCACAGATGGGGATAACCCTTCGGTAAGAGTCCATGGAAGTCTTCAATATTGCTACTTGGAGGAGCGCCCCTCTTTTTCTCAAAGAGAGATCTCTCTTGTAAGGGGCCAGGACCACGTCCCATTCTCTCATACTCACTGTCAAATTTATGATAGTTATGCGAGGTCTCACCAAAAAAAGAATCATCCCTACACCTTTCTCCATCTCTTAATCTGTCATCTTCATAATCCATTCTGTCATAATAACCAGATTCTTGAGAACGACTTCCATGGTCATAATCAAGCACTGGGTTGAGACTAGGACCACGATCATCAAAACTATCTCTTCTAAAGTGCCTTTTTTCTTCCCAATCATCCCTAGGTACTCTGTATGGTGGTTCCCGTGTAGCAGATCTGCCATCTCTACCATAACTCAATGTAGGGCCTTCTTCAGTTCTCCTCCTTTTAAGCTGTAGAAGGATTTGGGGCAAATTCTCAGGAGTAATCTTGTCCTCTGGATAACGACTCAGTTCATCTAAGTCTCTAGCAGACAGACCAAAGCTGGCCAAAATGTTACTGGCCTGGTCTGCATCTCCACGGTGTTGAGAAGACAAAGGGAGTGGACCTCTACTTCCAATGTTAAATATAGACTGCAAATTATGGGAAGAAGTACTAGCAGAAGACAGTGCACTATGAGCTCCTTGTTGATTCAATGAAGAACTCATTCCAAGATTCATTAAACTAGCAAGGCGTGCAGTACCCTGGTTCATCCTTCCAAGAGATGCTGGCATACTTAAAGACTGGGTAGCAGCAGCAAGAAGGCCTATTCCTGCTGCAGACAGGTCACGCCCATGACCCTGCGAATCCCTACCGAGAGATGACTGCTGGAATGACTTGGACATTGTAGAACTATCTCTTGTCTAGTTTATAGACTTAAAAAAAATTTTTTCTTAAAGAAGGCCAAAAAGAAAGCTCAAACTAGCAAACTAGGTTAACTTTGCTTCAAAAAATGGTAACGCCAAGAAAAAGGATCAATAAGGACTGTAGAATCTTCTTCAAGCTGAGAACCAGCAGACAACTCTGTAGAAAAATAAGCAATTTTAGTCATAAATCCCTTTAAGTAGATGCTGTTTTTTTTAGAAAAAAAACTTATGCATCATGTTGATTTAAAAAAAAACATTTAAGATCTCAAACTTACAAGGAATTTATTACATATCTTAAACAGATTCCAGATGTATGCAGAGCCTGCATATAGATATTTAAAAAGTAGTCTTTCATGCCAAAGTTTATTAAAGGGAATTCCATACTGAATTTAAAAACATTTCAATTGAAGGATTAGATGTCTGAGTACATCAAAATTTCAATAAAAATACAGATGGGTCTCTTCTTTTGGAAGAATAAAAATACACCTATAGTATGATGTTTAAGTTCCAGGAGAAGACTAAAAACAAACAAAAAATCAAGGTCAGCAAGTCAGATGAATCAGCTGTATTCTGCTTTAGAAAATGAGACCTATTATTACTATCAGAAAGAACCAAGTAAAATCACAAGTAAATGAAGCTTAGGACCAAGTACCTAGGTATAAGATCTAAGACCAAACACAATAGTCGAGACCTTTATGCAGCAAAATCAATTTGAGGTAAAGACAGATGTGAAGAAAAATAAGTGACTTCCTAGTTTCAGGATTTCTGCATAAATTTAAGCCATATAACTAACTGCCTTCTTACTATCCATCCTATATCAGGCAGTGCTTATTTCTAATATTAAAAAGAACTAAATATGGTCAATATAGAAATAGGAGAACGCCAAAGAAAAAACCCAGGTACAGGAAGTATAAGTGATTTAAAAGAAGTGAAACTCCCCTCTAAGTTAGGATCCATCAAAGCTCATTTAATACTCTGGGCTACAGAACCTTCTAGAGCTCAAAACAGGTAAAAATGAAAATGGTATTGTGCTTACACAGATTTCTGTAAACTTTTCACAAGATTAGCCCATTCACCTGAAAATTTTAAATTCTGAACACAATCCCCCAAGATATGTTTCTGGATGAAATTACTGTCATTATCTTCCTTAAATTACTATTTTATCTCAAATTGTTACAGACGAATTTGAAAAGCATTTACATATGATTCTCATAAAATATCAAATGACATACATAACAAATGTTCTTGAGGAAATAATTTTTTATAATCACAACTATATACCGAGGTTAAGTCTAAAGTTGTTTGCTACATAATTCAATTAAGAAGCATTGCTCTGTTAAGTTTCATACATTTGATCACCCATACACCTAAGCACTCGTGGTTTAATATTATTAAACTTTATTACATTAAAAACTGGGCAATATTCAATAGTTACAAGTCTATTATGGGACCAATTCCACCAATGATCGAATAAAGCAAGGAACACTGGACATACAGTGGTAGAGAAGTATAAAAAAAAGTTGCAGGCAAGACTTAGATTTTACAAAAAGATGTAACAAAGTTAAAAAGACACAGAAATGCTATCAGAGGTGATTGGAATTACAGAAGATGTTTTTGCACACCAAGAGAGATGAAACTGAGAAAAGATACTAAAGAAACTAGTTCTAGATGAGATATACTATATAAACTACTTACGCTTTAAGAATAATAAAGACAAGAGTAAGTGGACCTTTTTGGATGACAGTTTCCTTGGTAGGTCTTATAGAAAATGCCATACAGAATGGCAGCTGAAAAACTGCAAACATTAACAGGACCCTCTAAATTTTCATGTATACTTTATTTTAAAAGATCAAAACCTTTAAGAGGGTTTTCTAAAACCAGCATTTCGAAGTAGCAGTATTACTATTAATGGCAGTTTTGCGCTTCATGGTACAGACAAAGCTGTGTAATACAGAAAAGCCAGTTTTTCTTTTTTTTTTTTTAAGGACTAATCCTTTCCCTTAGGGAAATTATACAATAGTATTAAGAATATGTAAAATTTTTAAAATGACCATACTTTAAGGAAATGACTCTTGGATTACAGAGATCTCAATTACTTTTCTTTATAGCACATATGAAAAGGGTGGATCTGAAAAAGGAAAGGTTAAGAGAAGTAAAGATAAAAGATAACCTTAAGACAAAACAGAAAATGGATGTCAGGAAAACTCAGAAAAAGAGCGAGACAGACAATGTAAATCCCATGACAACTTGTAATCTCGTAAGACTAACCATAATTATTTTTGAGACTCAAGAGTTTCAACTTAAATGCAGCCCCACACAAAGACATGAGAACATTATTAGTGAAAAGTGACTTAAGTCAGACTTTTGACCAGAACACAAATAACCAAAGTCTTAATTTTTTTTTTCATTAAAACAAATTGAGAGAAATCAGACATGACAGCACTGTTCAAAGGGCACTTACAAAAATAGTTCCATTAGTATCTTCAGTCAGGGATAATAAAATGACAAGCCATTTTAAAAGGCTCATTTAAGCAAGACCTACTGCCTATTAAGGTTAGCACAACAGTGAGGTGTTTACTAAATTACTTTTTAAAAAAGAGTAGCTTATTGTACTGTTTTTCCCCATATTATAAAACTGCCTTCCCATAGTACACTATACTACAGGGTAAGAAAGTTCAAAAATAGTTCCTTTGAAATAACTACTCTAGAATGTAATGTCAAAATCCAATTTATCCATTAAAATCTTAATGCCCATCAATGCAAAAAAACTTTCACTTCCAAAAAAGGCAGCATCTCCACCCTAAAATCAGGAAACATGGGACAATTCTAAGTAATTAACCTGGAACTTAAACCTAGTTCATGACATAAGTATAAATGCTACTAAAAATGTTAACTTCACGGTCAACATCTGAATAACTGTATGTATGGTTAAGAAGTAAGTTTCACTTAGTAACATTGAAGTCTCTCCATTCCATCAATAGCTTTATTGGATTTACTTTCTTCAACTAAAAGAAGTGGAATACTAAAATAACTACAGAACACGATTACAGCTTAACACACCCACAAAGTTCATGGTAAAGAGAAGCAAATGGTCATTCCCCATCTAGATTTCCTATGTAAAATAAGTTTGTCTCATTATTCATTCTTCCAGAGGATTATTTAGCAGGATTACTAAAATGAGCGTAAGAGGACTTTGGTTCTTTAAAACATTATAGAAAAAAATCCTTCAGCTTTTAAATTCAAAATTTTAAAACGCTACGTCTTAAAGTATCTAACTACTATCATATCAAACTTTAGTTATGTTCTCAATTATGTGAAATAACCGCATCCTAAAAACAACTATTTTTAATGCACGTATAATCATAAAAGCTTGTAGAGATGCTTAAGGAAAAATACCTTTATGTTGACATTTTAACCCTTCAATCTTAGAAAAACTTAAAAAAGCAACAGCTAGAAAACTGTAGCTTATAGTATTTTTCCTCCTTCTGAATTAAAAACACAAGTGGGTGTTAAGAAATTTTCAGATTTTGGGGCACCTGGGTGGCTCAGTTGGTTGTGTCTGCTTAGCGGGGAGCCTTGCTTCTCCCTCTCTCGCTCCCCCTGCTTGTACTCTCTCTCTTTCATAAATAAAATCTTAAATTTTTTTTTCACATTTCCCAAACGTTCTATGAAAGCCAAACACCCTTGTGATTTGTTAAATTATTCGTGTGAAAATATGCCAGGGGCGCCTGAGTGGTTCAGTCAGTTAAGCGTCTGCCTTCGGCTCAGGTCAGGATCCCAGGGTTCTGGGATTGAGCCCTGCATCAGGCTCCCTGCTCAGCGGGGAGCCTGCTTCTCCCTCTCCCTCTGCCTGCCTCTCTGCCTACCTGTGCTCTCTGTCAAAAAAAAAAAAGAAAAAAAGAAAATACGCCAAGTATGTTTAAGGTAGCAACCAACAATACCAATATAGCAAAAAAAAAATTCTAATCGTCACCAATAGACAGGAGGGAAAGATCACTATTAGTAATTTCAAAGAAGCATCATTTCGGAAGGTAGCAGCTTAATTTTTGTCATCAATCACACAAAAGCACAGATTCCTGTGGTCAGAATTTGTAAACCAAGCACCTGATTCATTTCCAACTACAGTGAACGGTTAGGTTAATTATTCCTTAAAGTTTCACACTTTTAATTAATTTAAAATGGTCTCACAATTCAACATAGTTTCCAACTTAAAGTTAGTAAATTTTTATTTTAATGTTAGTTCACGTCACTATCTTTTCTTAATAGATTTTGTAACATACATCTTAAGAGTATGGTTTTTAAAAATGGATTTACTATCTGAGGAATTACTCAATCTTTTATATAGAGAGCTTAAACCACTTTGAAACCTTATACTTTAATCTGTGGTTCTTCAGTGCCATAATCTCATTTTAGAATGGCATACCTTTGAGTGACTTAAAAGGTTTTTTTCATAATAAAATGAACTACTAATAGTTCACAAACCTCTTAGGAAATAAAGTCCCAGCTCTATTCATTTCAGTTTTGTGTAAAGCAATACGCATCTCATCACACCTGAGGAAAAAAACATTGTAAAAAGTAGTGCTGAGGCGGCTGAAAAAGTCCTTTACGATTATCATTCTTAATCCATTTTACAGACCTGGATTCAACTTCTAGCCCACTTCTTGATCCTTAGGCTAATGATATAAGAGTGTTTGTTGCAAAATGCCTTCAGCTGCTAAAACAGAAAACAATCAGGAGGGATTCCTATTCAGGCTTGGAATATTTTTCTTCTTCCTACACTTAAATTTTTTCTTAGCGACTTTCAATTAGACATTAAAAATTTTTAGATTAAAGCAATGCAGGATGGAAAGTTATTCCATTTACCTGACACTTGTGACTCGATTTGATATTGATACTAGCTTGTCTTACTTTCTTCTCAGAATTAGTGGTTTTCCTCAAGGTGCCATTCTGCACCCGACACATTTCCTTCCACTTTATATTCAACTCTCAGTTCCCACAAAATTTGTACAACTCTTTAATTTGGTATATATGGAGACTTTAGCAGGGTCGGATCCGGTCAGGACTTGGATGGTATATATGGAGATTTTTTACCAAATACCTTGATGTGAATGCTAGTTCTACTATAAAATAGCTGACTAAGCAAATCATTTAACATTTGTTTTGTTTTTTCACTTGTAAAATGGGCAAGAAAATACCCATTTCATAAGACTGTAAACATTTAATAAATTAGTCCACATAAAACACTTAGAATGGTTTCGGACACGTGGTCAGGACTGTAGTAATCACCTACTTTTATGTAGATGACCCTAAAATCCAATGCAATCTGATCCTAACAACCAATGAGAAAAACCTTAGATGCAGAAGGACTGACCCGGAGACACACAATAAAGAGCTTATAAACCTTTCACTTGCACTGTACTCCCCATTTCATATGTCAACTTTAGTGCCTCATTCATTTTCCTTTCAAAGCTGGAATTCATATTTGAATTTTGCTACTGAACCACAAGTAAGCTTTAAAAGACGTCAGATTTAAAGGCTGGTAGTGACCAAGAACACTGAAGAAAAGCAGAGGCTAGGGCAACTGGACAAAATAAACCTCTTCCTTGGGCGCCTGGGTGGCTCAGTCATTAAGCGTCTGCCTTCGGCTCAGGTCATGATTGATCCCAGGGTCCTGGGATCGAGTCCCACATCGGGCTCCCTGCTCGGCGGGAAGCCTGCTTCTCCCTCTCCCACTCCCCCTGCTTGTGTTCCTGCTCTCGCTATCTCTCTCTGTCAAATAAATAAATAAAATCTTTAAACAACAACAACAACAAAAAACCTTTTCCTTTATTCTCCATTACGAATCTACCTTTAAATTATCTTCTCATCCTTCAAAAAGAAGTCCTTACTTCCCTGACTCCCTGCCATAATCTTACTGGAGATAGCCAGTCCTCCTGCCTTTTCAGTTGGCCTCTTTGCATCCGTGTTTACAGCTTCCAATACAAACCTCCCAAAACATCACTATTTTATATACTCCCTGCTAAAAAACACATTACTCCCTCCTACTTACCACATGAAAAGCACACCATGGTATTCAATGCCTTTCACATTCTAGTTGCATCCTACTTCTCGAAATCTATTTTCCACCATAAGCCAACACCTTATGCAAAATATTTTAGAAGCAGTCACAGGGACTGCTCAGTACTTGTGTAAATATATTTGCTGGACTATCTCCCCTCTTCATTAATACTAGTAATTCTCTTAAGGCCCAGCGCTGCCCCCCCCCTTATATCATGCCAGTTCATATACAAACCACAGTGTATACAACACCAAAGTTTAGAAAGGGAACGCTAACAACATCTTAGATACCATTTACCTACCAATTTCCAATGCCTTCATCTTCCCTTTCTGCAGTCCCTTGTTTTTTTTAAGTTTTATCACTTAATATATACATCTTTAAAAAGGTGTTAATTTTGCATTTATGAATCTTATGCAAATTGACTTTTAATATGTATGGACTGTTCTTACCTACTTCTAAAAAACTGATTCATACATGCATTAAACCTACATTTCACTGCAATATACATAACCACACGGCACATACACTTATTTATTCTGCAGATGACGAACATTTAGGCTGTTTCCAGTTTCCTGCCATTACCAAGAATGTTGGTAGGAATATTTCTTGGTATCTCCGGCAGTTTCAAGTTTTAAACTCCCTCCTCTGTGGTTCTCTTTCAGAATACTATAGCCCATACAAGGATACTCAGTTAAGCACTGTAAGTGTTCTGCTGTTCCACATTTTCTTGCATCAAGAATTTTTAAGTACAAATGTTTGTAATTCTTTGATACTCAACAGGGGCTCAAACACTTGATTTTAAATTTTCACGTATGGAATAGGTTCTTATAAAAGTTACCATACCAAAGGGAGATATTTAATATCTTAGTAATTGCCACAAAGGGGAAAAAAACAACCATACAAATCTCGAAAGATCAGAAACTTACCTTTATTAGCAATCAATGATACTGCAAATCTAAGATCCTATTTAGAACCTAACATCAACTGATTACTTTCCATACTTGCTACATTTATTGCTGCCCAGAAGGACATCTACCATAGGTATCATCCTTTGCTCTCATCCAGCAGCAGTAGCTGGGATTACCTCACCCTCCCTTCATTCACCTTGTTTTCCTACGACTTGTTTGTATTTTAAAATAGGCACCAACACCCACAAGCTATTGGGACTGTAGATCAAAGAGAAATGTCAGATCTGATATTTCAAAAACTTTCCAAAAAAAGCAAGCTCTTTATATCAATTAACCTTTGAACCTGGAAAAGCTTTTTAAACTAAAACAAAATTTTTTATTTTAAAAAATTTAACCTTAAGATTTCATTGCTATTTGGGGCACCTGGGTGGCTCAGTTGGTTAAGCGACTGCCTTCGGTTCAGGTCGTGATCCTGGGGTCCCAGGATGGAGTCCCATATCGCGCTCCCTGTTCAGGAGGGAGTCTGCTTCTCCTTCTAACCCTCCCCCCTCTCATTCTCTCTCTCTCACATAAAATAAAGTCTTAAAAAAAAAATTCCATTGCTATTTCATGTAAATTTTAATTTCAAAGTCTTGAGCCTTATATATGCAGAGAACATTGAAGTTTGATACACAGCTGGAAATTATGTGGAAGCTGCATCATATCAAAGGCACTCCATCTACTCAGACCTGCCACAGTAATTATATTTGTCAGGCAAGATAACAGCACTTTATCATGTAACTCGTATTGTATTACATGTTTGTATTTAAGCTTATGATAGACACAGGCTGCATGCAGTAAGTCAAAAGCTAAAGAAGCAAACTTTAAAAACCACTTACAAATATCTTTTAAAGCTACATATATACAATTCTCTCAAACCACTGGCTTTTCTCTCTGCTCATTTTAACTATCCAATAAAATTTTGTACATGTAAACTTTTTTTTTAAATCAAGAATTTCAGAGCTCTCAATTCCAATGATCCAATGAGAAGGCCCAATACATAGCTAAGAACTATAAATTACAGAGCTTCATTTCCTTGCAATAACCACGTGTATACATATACAAAACTGTGAAACTACACTGTCTACAACCCTTCCACCGCATCCTCAAAGAACTCAGTATTGTCCATCCCAAACCCGCTGCCACAAGTGTGGGACAGTTTTAATGCAACTCTAAAAGAATATATTTAAAAAACAAAGAATTTTTTTTAAAAGTACCTTTTAAGATGCGCTATGAATAACACTTTAACAAACCATTACCCCATTCTTTGATTTTGATCATTCTTAAAATAGTTTAATGGCTGCACTTCACACTGTAACCTAATTACCATCAGTCCCCATAATGGTAAATTAAATATTCTTACATAAGGATGTCTTCGGATTCCTCCATTTGTCTACACGTAATAACCAGGGTATCTTACATAATAAACACTACTTTCTGCCACTTCTGAATACTCTGCACTTCAGACTTAAAGAAACTGGCTCCCTTTTATCTCAATTCCTCTCAAAAATACACAAGGGCCTAAAGAAACAAAACATGATAAGCAGTCTAGCATGTATAAAAAATGTTTCATTGCCCTCCACCTACAAAAATAAATGTAATTTCTCGTGGAAATGTCACAAAAACACAAGGAAAGAAATATAAATCACCGGTAATGCCAACGCCAACATCCAGAGCTAAGAAAATTTTTTGGTACATCTCCATTTTTATGCTTATTCACAAAGTTCCTTTAAAAACCAACACAAAAGACATCAAATCTGGGATCAGCAGTTTTACTATTTCCTTTCCAAGTAATACTATATTCCATTATTTTCCCCATCATTACTCTCCTCTTAAAACATTGTTTTAAAGAGCTATATAGATTTCCATCAGATGGCCACACTATAATTAGCACATCTCTAAGTGTTAAATCTTTCAGACTTTTAGCAAGCTTGATAACGGAGATTACAATGATGTACACAAATCTTTTGTATACTGTTCCCTTAGGATAAACTCCTTTAAGTATATTCCATTTTTAAGCCTATTTATTATAACATGAGTCTGAATCAAGTACCCAATCAAGACGCAAGCATTTTAGAACACACCCGCAGCACTGCCACTGTTTATATTGCCACCACCTCCTTGGGCTTTAATCTTTTCTTCTATGAAACTAGGGATTTGAATCACATTTATTTCTGAAGTCATGTAAGACAATTTACTTGCTTTCCTCATGCTAACATTTGTTTACCTATCATTAACTCACTTGTTATATTATTTAACATTTACAATACCCTAAAAACATTAATGAAATTATGTTTAAAGACTCCTTTAACATACATGATCAGACCAAGAGTGATTAAATCCTTTAGCATTAGTTCAAAATGGTATGTAAAGGCAGCTTCACGTAAACATAGCTGAGAAGGGAGTTGTGTGAAAATCTCCTCTGTGGGTAAAATATACGTTAATGTTATAACCATATAAATGTTAAGTGCCAGGGAAAAATTGTAAATTTAAAGCACTTCACCACAAACATCTGGCTAAAGATCTCTTTTCCCAGTCGTACATAACAAACCAGAACAATCTTTATTTAGTACTTCAATTGTGTTCAATTTCAAGTTTGCAAAAACATTCTGGTTAAGTACAAAAGGCATACACAGCGTTTCTGCAACAAAAATCTTTGCCCACCTTCCATTTCTAAAACATTACTGTTGAAAAATTATGACGACAGACTGCGCAGAGATGACCGAGCCACTTAGTTTTCAAAAGGAAATTTTATTTTCAACCTTTATGAAAATAGCCTAAAATAGAATTTTTGACCGTCGAGTACAACTGTTTTAATTTATCTGGGAGAAAACTGTATTTTATTGACTACTTAAAAATCTTAAGCCAAGCTCTATCCAAAAGAACGCAGCATAAAGACAAAAATCTCATGACTAAGACCTGGGAAATAAACGACTCTCGCATTATTCCAGCGCGCTTCAAAGACTAGAAATTTCGGAATCGCCATAAGCGTTCTAGAAATATCTGTCTGGAAAACTGTAACTGATCCAATAGGAATATTCCACAGTATAGGGCCACAGAGCAGGAAAAACATCTAGGAGAATCTTCCCACGGCAAACGGGAAGAGTCCCTGTAAAACACCGAATATGGCACAAGGCTAGCAATGAAAAGAAAAACGATGCGCCGACTACGCCACGGTACTCCAAGCCCTTTGTCTGGAAACCGGAAGGTCCCACAACACACGATCCTCTTTAGAGGAACGCAGACTGATAATATCTTAATAAAGAGAAAAGGAATAGGAGGTGACTCTCTAAACAAGTCTCTTCGCTCGCAGCCTACTGCAGAAGGCTTTCTCCACGACGCAATACGAAAAACAAGCGTTAACGTTTCATTTTTCGGCCATTTTTACGCGATGGGGGTGGGGAGGAATTGTTTCTGAGGTCCGGCTAAAATCCCGCGCGGATGTGTGTGGGCGGCGGATAGGGAGTCTTAGGGGGCGCTATGAAGCTATCGGCCAAAAGCAGAGCGAAGGCCGCCGTGACACTAAGAGAAGAAAGAAACGCTGCTCAAACGGCTAAGCTTTCAGAGTCTGCGAAATCCTCCATTTTGCTTCACAATTTAAAGGGGCAAAGGGGGGGGGGGGAAAAAAAGCAAACACCTATCTGGGGCTGGCGCTATTCTAAGACTTCGCTGCTTTAACTATTCTCCCCAAACGGCAGGCCCCCTATGGATAGCCAGTCCCTCAGGCCTCGAGCGCTCCTCCCTTCGCCTCAGAGCTGCAGCCCGCGTGTAACGGGCTCGTCGTCCCGCCCCCGCCCACAGCAAGCCCAGGACGCGGGAAGCTCTGCCGATCGGCTGCCCTCGGCGCCCCCCGACTCTCCCGCCGCACCCCGGGCCCTTGGCTGGCCGCGTGTCTCCCTCCGGGACCGCTCACCTCCGCCGCCCGAGGAGGCTGGTTGCGCCGCCACTGCGCTCCTAACATGGCGGCCGCCGATGAGGCGGCTCACATACGCAACGAGGAGGGAGGCAGAGCGGGCGAGCGGGAGCGAGCAAGAAAGGCGCGCCGCCGGCTCCCCGCGGCCCCTGTCGCCGTCCCTGCCTCCTCCCGGCGGACGCGGAGAGCCCCCGGCCACCCCACCCCGATTCTTACCCGCTTCACGCCTACCTTAAGGAAAGGGAGAGGGAAAAGGAGAGGTAGCTCTCTCCTAGCGAGCGGGACGCGGAGGCTCCCACAATCCCCCGCAGCAACGGCGCTGGTAAGAGGTGGCAGCGGCGGCTGTAGCCCAAGAACAAACCCGCTCTCGCGAGAGAGTACACCCACCCCCACCTCCTCTCGGGTCCTGTTTCTGCGCGCGCCAGGCCCCTCCCCCTACTCAGGGCGCGCACACCATCCGCGCCTTCAACGACGGTCGTTGTTCTCTAATTCTGGAGCCCGCCTGTGGCGGGAAATGGATAGAGCGCTATAGTTTACGAGTTCGAGTCCCATTCCCCAAAAAAGCTTTTTTCCAACCCTTAACTGCATGGTGCAAAATTTAAATAGGGTATGCGTTAGAAGCGAGTCGCGGGAGTCAGTAGCTTAGACCCGATTTCTATTCTGATTATTCTCAATATTTGCCAAGCGCCAGACGGGGAAACCTATACCATTTTAGCCGGCTTTTAATCAGTAATTCCGTGGAGGGTCATGGAGACGGAAGATAGAGAATCCAGCCCATTCAAAGAAAGACCACCGCCGCCACTATGAATTTGACTGAATGTAAAACGCTCCTGAGACTGATAGAGGTTCCCGAATTACACATGTGAAAATCCTGAGGTAGACTTTGAGAAACTGCAGTAGGGCTCCAGGAAAGGGCCATTTCCCTGGGTTTTCAAATTTAAATGCAGAGGGACCAGCAGTCACCTGAAGCCTGAAGTAAATTAGTGAATACAAATACTAATAGCACTCAAATTTTTAAAATCTTGACTGCTGAATCAGACTCGCCATCTTTGAAAAATCGTTCAGGGTCCTCTGTGAAGATAGTGCAGAGGGCAAAGATGGAGAAGACCAGAGACCAGTAGAGAATTGAAGAGATCGTCTAGTTCAGAACTTAACTCTTGTTAATTTGACTGGAAACTGAAGATGAGGAAGGGAAGGGTCATGAATGAATGACAACTCAATGGTTAGCAGTGCTATTAAGTGGCACTGGCAGAGTACCAGGAGGGGAAACCATAGGGCAAGATGTTTGGCATCAATTTTAAAGTAAGGAGTGGTATTTATGGGTCTTGAGCTCAGGGGAAAGAGATGTAGGTTAGTGGCACATTTGAGTTAATGACATAAATAAAGCAATGGGATTTCAAAGTTTAGCTGGAGATAGTACAGTGAAGAGAGGACTTAGGACCTTGAGAAAATCAGGTAGAGCTGAGTGGCAGTGGAGACCAAGTGAGTACAGAGGTTGGGGGCGGGGGAAGCAAAAAGGTTTGGGAAGAGCAGGGAGGCACACAAATTGTACTGTCTTGACAGCCAAAATAGTTAGAGGTCAAAGTGATCAACAGGGTCAGATGCTATCAACAGGGAAGACTAGGACTAAAAACATCTACAAAAGATTTAGCAACATGGACATCATCCTTAACATTATGGACTTGCTTCCAATAAAGTGGGAAAGGAAGTCAGACCAGAGGTGTATTGAAACAGAAAGATGGAAACTACCCCATGCAGGAAAGGTTTGGCTGGAGAAAGCAGGGTTGAGTTTTTCATTTTACTCTGAGAGTTTTGTGGGTTTTTAAAAAAAGATTATTTTATTTTAGAGAGCATAAGCAGGAGGAGCAGAGGGAGAGAAAGAATCTCAAGTGGACTCCACACTGGGCACAGAGCCCGAAGGGGGGCTCCATCCCAGGACCCCAAGATCATGACCTGAGTCTGACGCTCAACTGCCTGCGCCACCCAGGCACCCCTTACTACAGGAGTTTTGAGCACAATTAAAATGTTGGCAGGAAGGGTATTTTAGGAAAGGATTGAAGAGAAAACAAGTTAAAGGAGGGGCAATTTGTAATGGACACTAAAATAGGATCCAGAGAAAGGAGACATGACTTTAACAGGAGACATTGGAGAGGATGGTGTAGAGTTCTCATTAGGTTTGGTTGAAGCCTTGGGAATTATATTCAGGTGACTTCAATTTTGTGACTAAGTCATCCTTGAGGGCTAGAGTTGAAGAAGAGATAATTTTTTTAAAAAAATTTTTATTTATTCATTAGAGACAGAGAGGGGGAAGCAGCGGCAGACTCCCCGTGGAGCAGGGAGCCCGATGTGGGACTCAATCCCAGGACTCTGGGATCAGGACCCGAGCCAAAGGCAGACGCTTAACTGACTGAACCACCCAGGTGCCCCTAAGGGACAATTTTTAAATAGCCATAGTGAAGAGTGGAACTGCAATCCCACATCTCCATGTATGTTGTATAACCATCAAGAACTGAAGCTCCTCTGATAAGTGATGTTTAAAGCCTACTGGTTCGCTCTGTAATGAAACTTTGGGGGATCCTAATTCCTCTGTGAATCTCGAATCTTCCATTCAAAACCGTATCTGCTTTCCACTTGGTGAGCCTTTGATTCCAAGTAATCTTGGCTAAGACTTCCCTTTATGTTGTTTCCAGCACTTAGATGAAACAAGAGGCTCTGTTCCTCATTTAGAAACAAATGCATCTTAGAACTAAGATATGCACTTACCCGTGCTTTTGTATAAGGCTGTAATGCCATCTGGTGATCATACAAAGAAGAAAAGTCAAACTTTATCATTGAGTAATTATTTATTTAGTGGCTCATCAGCAAAAAGACACATTGCAAACCAAACTTAATACAAGATTTCAGTCATTAAATGCCTATTTCATTAAGGACACATTACAAGGGTAGGGATTCAATGACCAATTGCCAGCTCTTAAGGATCATAGTCTGATGGCGAATGGACAAGGAGTCTGGCCTCAAGGTGGGCCTGGCTGTGAGTAGAGATGAATCAAGAGCTCTACGTTGGTTTAGGTTACTTGGGAGTGGGTGAAGTGTGCACCAGGGATGGTAAAGAATGAGGCTACAAAGCAAGAATTTCTGCTAAGACTTTGAAAGGTCTAAGTGACAAGCTTGATACAGCTATGTTATGTAAGACTTTAAACACCAGGAAAGAATCTGGATTTGCGCTGATAATGAAGACCTTTTACAGTTTTGCACAGGAGACATATTGAGGACATGTATTTGATACCACACAATCACTAAGCAGCTGATAATACTTTCTAATTATTATAATTTTTGAGGGTAAAGTACCATTATTCCTGTTTTATGTAAGAGATTAAGAAGCTTGCAGATGATGCAGCTAAATAGTGACAAAAGCCAGGATCTGAACCCAGTTCTATATCAATCCAAACACAGAGCTTGAGCATTACATGATATTGCCTTCACCAGAGCTGTAGTCTCAATCTCTTGACAGTCCACCATCTACTTATTTTTTTAACAGATTTAATGCCCTGAAACCAGGTCATTCCTATACTTTAAGCTATTTAAAAATAGAGAACTATTAACCAGTGGCTCTTTTAGCAGTGGCATGGCGGGGGGGGGGGTGGGTGGGAGGACAGGCAAGAGGAGGTTTAAGTGATTTTTGAACAAGTATTACATATAATAAAATTCAAAGAACACAAGTTTTCCCCAACTTGGGTTCCCCTACATAAAGGCAACCCACTTACCAATCATTTCTTGTGTATTCTAAGGATTTTCTATAAAGAAACACTTTGTATATACATATATGTGTATATGCTTGTGGTTTACTAAAGATGACCACAAATTATTTGCCATTCTTCTCATAGTGGAATCAATTTCTACTCTACCTGCATCTGGAAGGGCCCTATAAATGGCTTTCACCAACAGAATGCAGAAGTAACTTTTTCTCAGAAGAGACAAAAAAAAAATTTTTTTTTAAAGATTTTATTTATTTGAGAGAGAGAGAATGAGAGAGAGCACATGAGAGGGGGGAGGGTCAGAGGGAGAAGCAGACTCCCTGCCGAGCAGGGAGCCCGATGCGGGACTCGATCCAGGGACTCCAGGATCATGACCTGAGCCGAAGGCAGTCGCTTAACCAACTGAGCCACCCAGGCGCCCGAGACAAAATTTTAAGATCTTTTTTCATCCACTTGGAACCCAGTTGCCATGTGAAATCCCAACCACTGTGAAGAGGCCACAACAAAAGAACCAAAGCACTTCAAGTCTACAGCTCCAGCTGAATGAAGCCTCCAAATGGCTAGAGCTCCAGCCAAGTCCATGTAGAACACAACCACCCAGCTGAGCCCTATCAACCTGAAGAATTTTAATACTTGTTTGAACCATTAAGTTTTAAGGTGGTTTGTTATGTCATGATACACTAAATGGAGATTTATTTACTTTTTATTTATTTATTTTAAAGATTTTATTTATTTGACAGAGAGAAACACAGCGAGAGAGGGAACACAAGCAGGGGGAGAAAGGGAGAACCTTGGGATCATGACCTGAGCTGAAGGCAGATGCTTAATGACTGAGCCACCCAGGCGCCCTTTTTACTTTTTTTAATACTTTAATAGTAATCTCTATGCCCAGTATGGGGCCTGAACTCATGAGCCTGAAATCGAGTTGCATGCTCTACTGATGGAGCCAGCCAAGTGCCCCTCCATACAGAATTTAAAAAATCTAGTCACATAATTCATTCCTTTTAAGTACTCTTCGTTTTGTTTTTTTAACTCAGAAGGCAAAGGGATACTACACGATATTTTTTTTTTTTAAAGATTTTATTTATTCATTTGACAGGGAGACACAGCGAGAGAGGGAACACAAGTGGTGGGGGGAGTGGGAGAGGGAGAAGCAGGCTTCCTGCGGAGCAGAGAGCCTGATGCAGCAGGGCTCGATCCCAGGACCCCGGGATCATGACCTGAGCTGAAGGCAGACGCTTAACGACTGAGCCACCCAGGCGCCCCAAGGGATACTACACGATTAAAGGAAAAACCATGCTTTCTTATTGTACTTTCTAAATTTAATTCAGAGTCTATTTCTGGACTTCCTTTTATCTGTTCTATTCATTGAGTAAGCTAGTCAGGTGCCAGTATCAACATTTTACTTTTTGTGACATTTTAATATCTGGTAGGTCTAGTTATCCTGTATGATTCTACTTTTTCACATTATGGTTATTCTTATTTTTCCATATGAATGTTACAATCAACTTGTGTAGTTACAAAAAAAATCCTGTTATTTTTATTGGAATTTTTATAAACTTACATTTTTCTTTAGGAGATTTATCTTTGGGGCACCTGGCTGGCTCAGTTGTTAAGCATCTGCCTTTGGCTCGGGTCATGATCCTGGGGTCCTAGGATCGAGCCCCACATCGGGCTCCCTGCTCGGCGGGAAGCCTGCTTCCCCCTCTCCCACTCCCCCTGCTCGCATGTCCTCTCTGTCAAATAAATAAATAAAATCTTAAAAGAAAAGGGAGATTTATCTTTATGTTGAAATTTCTTAGACATGGTATGATTTACCATTTAAGGTCTCATTTGTGTCAGTATTTTAATGTTTTCCTCATCTGTAACATCTGTACATATATCTAATTATTCCCATATTTATTTCCCTTCCAATTTATCTTCAAACCTATTACTTGTTACTTCAACGAACCACTTTCAATGGACACCCATAGACATATTTCCAAGTAAACTTACCATCTATGAGTGATTTTTACTTCTTTCCCCATTTTTTTTTTCTAATTATGTTTGATAGTAACCTTGAAAAAAGCTCTTTTTTAAAAAAATAGGATCATTTCTAGGGTTTCCTCATTAAGCATCACACAGTCTTTTGGAGTAAGACACTTTTAACAGGTTAGGAATGTTGACCCTCAGCAGTTTTAGCAAATGCTGTTTTAGCATGTAGGGAGATTATTCTCTTTTCTTTTTTTAAAGATTTTATTTATTTATTTGACAGGGAGAGAGACAGCGAGAGAGGGAACACAAGCTGGGGGCGGAGGGGAGTGGGAGAGGGAGAAGCAAGCCTCCCGCCGAGCGGGAGCCCAATGCAGGGCTAGATCCCAGGACCCTGGGGTCATGACCTGAGCTGAAGGCAGAGGCTTAACAACTGAGCCACCCAGGCGCCCCTAGGGAGATTATTCTTGATATATTGTTGAAATAATCTCAGAATGACTTTTCTGTGTTGCATTATTATTTAACTGTTTATTACATGTATCTATAACATCTTTATGTCCCTAATTTAGCAGTTGTACTACTATATATGTAAAACTAGGGCGCCTGGGTGGCTCAGTTGGTTAAGCGACTGCCTTCGGCTCAGGTCATGATCCTGGAGTCCCTGGCTCGAGTCCCGCATCGGGCTCCCTGCTCGGCGGGGAGCCTGCTTCTCCCTCTGACCCTCCCCCCTCTCATGTGCTCTCTCTCTCATTCTCTCTGTCTCAAATAAATAAATAAAATCTTAAAAAAAAAAAAAAAAAAAAACTAAAATGGGAACCCTACTCTACTCCATCCTTTAATAAAGTAAATCTTTGAGGCACCTGGCTGGATCAGTCGGTTGAGCGTCCAACTCTTTTTTTTTTTTTTTTTTTTAAAGGTTTTATTTATTTATTTGAGAGAGAGAATGAGAGAGAGTATGAGAGGGAAGAGGGTCAGAGGGAGAAGCAGACTCCCCGCTGAGCAGGGAGCCCGATGCGGGACTCGATCCAGGGACTCCAGGATCATGACCTGAGCCGAAGGCAGTCGCTTAACCAACTGAGCCACCCAGGCGCCCGAGCGTCCAACTCTTGATTTTCACTGAAGTCATGATCTCAGAGTTGTGAGATGGGACCCAGCATCGGGCTCTGTAGGGGCCTAGAGCCTGCTTAAGATTCTCTCCCTCTCCGCCCTGCATTCTCTTTCTCTAAAAAAAAAAAAAAAAAAAGGTAAATCTTTGAGGAATTTTTTAATGTCTCAATTTTCTTCTTCTGACCCTCACTGAACCCATAGTTTAGTAGGGCTAGCACTGAATAATTTTAATAAAATGTGACAAACACTATCAGAGGGCAAGCCAGGGTGTGGGAATGTGTGACCCATTGAGGCCTTCCAGAGGAACATTTTAAAAAAACCTAAGAGGGGTGCCTGGGTGGCTCAGTCGTTAAGCGTCTGCCTTCGGCTCAGGTCATGATCCCAGGATCCTGGGATCGAGCCCCGCATCGGGCTCCCTGCTCCGCGGGAAGCCTGCTTCTCCCTCTCCCACTCCCCCTGCTTGTGTTCCCTCTCTGGCTTTCTCTCTGTCAAATAAATAAAACCTTTAAAAAATAAAAATAAAAAAACCTAAGAGATTCATAGTGATATGACAGGAAGAATAAAGTAGATGTGTGCTAAAAGCAAGGCTAATGGGTTTGTCTGTATATGTTCTTTGTATGCCAAGAGCAAAAGGAAGCCTCTTCAAGCTTCAGCAACAGTGGCCAAGATGCTGATAGCCTGAAAGAAGGTATTTGGCATTTGGAATAGTTTTAAGAAACTAGAAAAAACTGGTATTTCAGTAGTTCATGAAAGATGTTAATCCTTAGTCTCAATGAGTTTGATGATTAAAGAAGGCAAGCAATTATTTATTAGAATTAGTTGGAAAGACCTGGGGGCACCATACTTAAAAGTTCCAAGTCAAACACTAGTTTTGGAGCTAGATTAATTGAACACCACAGTAGTTCCTGGACCCACTGTGTGACCTTGGGCAAATAACAGCAGTACCTTGTAGGCCTGTTGAGAGGATTAAGATATGTAGAATGAGTTTACCAATTCTGGCACATCAACATGTAGTAAATGTTATCAGTGTTGTAGAGTGCCACACGTCCTGCAGTATATTTACAGGAATATCCTAAAATGACAAAACCATAGATTCAAAGGTTATTTATTTTTATAGAGCCCCAGAGTAAGCATGTTAAAATTATCCATTTAAGTCTGGTTATAACCTACGTTTAATCTGGCACCTACTTGTCAGCACAATGACCGCTAGTTAGAGAGTTTTCTAGTTATAATTTACACACAAAGCTGTTTCACAAAATTTAACTATAAAGACACAGATTACTGAAAAAAGTAACAAAAGGCCACACATATATTTTAGTTAACAGATGTCTCGGGGCACCTGGGTGGCTCCATCGTTAAACGTCTGCCTTCGGCTCAGGTCATGGTCCCAGGGTCCTGGGATCGAGCCCCGCGTCGGGCTCCCTCCTTGACAGGAAGCCCGCTTCTCCCTCTCTCACTCCCCCTGCTTGTGTTCCCTCTCTCGCTGTGTCTCTCTCTGTCAAATAAATAAATAAAATCTTAAAAAAACAAACAAAAAAAACCAGATGTCTCAAATTGGAACAACAAATCTTCTGCAAATCCATTATTTTCTTTCAATACTTTCTGAAGTTAAACTTAGTTTTAAATAGTTGCACACTAGGTTACATCTTTAGAGTCCAAGAGCAAATGCTTTGGAAATCAGACACCTTTGTTTTCATGATTTTTTTTCAAACCGTTAAAGAACAAAACCAGCACTGTTGATACTTTCAGTTACTGTGGTAATCTTGAAAAGCAGGATATGCCAATGGCATTACTCTATTTTGGATACATTTTGACACAAAGATATTAATATTTACCAGCTGAAGGTCTTTAATCAGCTGTCAGCAGAACTGAGGCTGCTTGGCAGTATGGGAAATAAGTAAACCTTGAGAAGCTGGTGCATAAGACCTTTCAAAGGACTCTTACACAGCATCTGACTATCTAGCTCTTTGGGGAGCCATGGTGCAAAGACGCATGGAATGGGTACTCAGATACTCAGGGAAGGTGGCTTCTCTGCAGAAGGGCTGTCTGAGCTAAGACCTCAAAGGAGACAAAATGGAGAAGGAAGATGGAACCAGAAAGGCAAACAGCATGTGCAGAGACTTAAGAGCAAAAGGCTTATCAAGGACTGAAAGAAACCAGTGTGGCCAGAAGGGAATCTGAGGGTGGTAAAGATGGGGAGATGAGAGGGTAAGGGTTAGACTGTGTTAAGGCCTGACAGGCCATGTTAAGGTAAGCAGGGACTATTTCTTCTCCATCACTCACCCCAACATCTAGCAGAGTTCACTTAATAAAGGCTATAAACTGATAAAAAGGATGAGTTAAATGACAGTCTTCTGATAAGATGTGTGATTGGCATAGGTCATTGTCTTCCTCTAACGCAGCCCTGGAGATTACACAAACAAGAAGTAAGTCAGAGATCTGAAAAATTAAATATGATGAGTGCTTGGAGGAACTGATCATGATTGGGTCCTACTATAGAAGGGCAAGAAATGGAAGCCTAGTGCAGAAAAGGGCAGAGTGCAATGAGAGTAGGGGTAGTAGAGGCTAGGGCAGAACTTTTCCATTATGCCTTTTCCCCTCCTGCTCATTGCCTTACATCTTTCATTGGCAGGGTGGCCAACATCTTGCAACCTTACGTAGCCCCTGGAGTTCTCCAGAGTATTACAACTGAGGAGAAGGAGAGAGAGTTCTACTAGCTGCCACTCTGGTGAAGTCCAGATTCTAACTCAGAAGCTTTATGCCTTTGAGGGCATCTCCACCCTCCAACCCATTCTGACACCAGAACAAGGGCTTGGCTCCTCCCTTCTACAAGATTAAAACAACAACAACAACAACAAGTCCCATCCTCCACTGTGAGCTCATAGGGTAAGAAGAATCAACTTTTGCATCCGCTATAAAAGAAAACAAGGTCAACCATTATTCTAGATGAGGGAGAATAAACGACTATAGAATAAAAGGTGTTGAATATTAAAAATGAAATGTTTACACAATACGGGGGACAGTGAAGTAAAGATCCTGGTTATACAGTTCATTGTTCTACCAGCAGACAGGGCCTAGAAGCAACAGCACCTCAGCATCAAGAGCATATCTAGTGCCCAGATCTTGTTTCGTAATGCCATTCACCAGTAAAGGAACCAGGGGTCCCTGGACAAATGTTTGACACTGAGACAGGAAAGATACAAGATGAGCATGGAGCATCTTAATAGTGCCATAAAGTGAGAAGTGCTTAAAAACCAAAACCCCACAATGATGGAGGCATACTGAAGGTATACAGTAGCCAAACAAAGAGCTCTCCCAAAGGCCAAAGCTGGAACACTGAACAAAATAAAGTATTACTGGATTACTTCCCAAAGCATAACAGAAATAGCCATGGGTTTATAGTGGTATAAATAAATTGAATGAGAGGTCAATTTATTTCTTAAGAATTCCAAGTAACCTACATAGATATTCCACCTTCAAAGAGAGCACAACTCCTGTCTTTTTAACTGTTTGTTGCACACAGTGATTTCATTCCAAAGCACACAGAATTGGGTCAGGGAGAGTAACTCTACAGTGGAGAAATTTGGCAAGACAAACCTCAGCCAGCTGATCAAGGTTAACAGCAACACTAATAAGTCACCTTGATAAAGAGAATGGAAATTTACCTCTATGGTCTTCCTCTCAAAATCCCTTAAGCCCAGCTTAATCATGAGAAAAACTCAATCCTAACTGAGGGACTCAAATTCAAGGTCATCAAAAATAAGCAAGTCTAAGAAGCTGTCATAGCTAAAAGGAACCTAAGGAGGGGCGCCTGGCTGGCTCAGTTGGTAAAGTATGTGACTTGATCTCAGAGTTTTAAGTTTGAGCCCCATGCTGGGTATAGAGGTTACTCCAGAATAAAATCTTAAAAAAAAAAAAAATAATAATAATAATTTTTAAAAGGAGCCCAAGGAGATATAACTAAATGTGATATCCTCAATGAGATCTTAGAACAAAGGACATTAAGTAAAAACTAAGGAAATGTGAATAAAGTATGGACTTAGGTAATAGTAATGTATCTATATTAGTCCACTAATTATGACAAATGAACTATACCAATGTAAAATGTTATTAGAGGAAACTGAGTGTATGGTACATGGGAATTCTTTGTACTATCTTCACAAATTTTCTGTAAATCTACAATTATTCTAAAATAAAATTTCAAGGTCCATTTTATCAGCCTTTTCTGAGGTAGTAGTTAAGTCACCCTTAACAAGTAGTACAGAATAGTCTCATACTCTAAAGGGCCTTTACTGGAGAATAGGGAGGGCCAAAGTAACAGGCTTCTTAGAAGAAGACCTTAGGATACTAAACTGACAAATATATGACCCAGCAAGCTGGCTTATTGTTTCTAAATAGCAGTAAAGAGAAAGAATTGCTAAGCAGACATTCTAAGTATTACAGTTGATTTGTTAATTCAGTGAAATTGTTTTCCAAGAGAATATTGACAGGTGCATTAACTGGAGCTGTTCATAAAGCCCTAATTAGGCAACAAGATTCAAGGAGTCATTGTCACTCTTTTAAGTACTTAATTAGTTGCTCTTAAGGGATTGTTTTCTTTTGTGTGAATTCCCAGGCAGTGATCCACCTTTGTGTCCCTTTGGGGCCTGCACAATTTATTTCTCTGGGGTTTTATTTTTATTTTCCTGATTACAATGAGACATGATCCACAATTTTAATGCAAAACTCCACTGATAGCAGTTTCAACCCTGAAGGAAGGAAGTAAATTACCGATAGGCACCAGGGATGGTCTACTCAATACTTGTGTCTCCCTACCCATCCTGCTTTAGTTTTTCCTCTTAGTATGGCATAGGACTGAGCCTTGAAACTTGAGCAGGACAATGAAGAGGGTCACTGTGTCTACTAATTGCTACCTACAATAGGTGGTGGCAGCTTGGGGCTAAATAGTTACTTTAAAATGTTTTACTTCATCTTCTTTTATTTCCTCACCAGGAGATTAAAAAAAAAAAATCAAGTCAACAGGGAGTAGTAGGTGACTGACTATCTTCACCTATCAACTAGGAAATCCCATTACATTATTTTAATGTGCATGATTAAGCCACTGAAATCTCCTGGGGTATTGAATACAGGTATCAATGAATCATCCTTCTTCAAGTAGCAACAAAGAAGCACCCTCCCTGCACGTGGGTAGCCTTAAGAGTAGTCAGGAAGGCAATCTGTATGCTCAGAGGAGCATACCATCCCAGATTTTAAACCAATATGTCATGACAAAGTCTTCCTCCTTTCTTAGGGACCATTTCTATTTCACGACCTAGGGCTGAAGCTGTGATCAGACTGCTGTTCTTAGAACCTCTCCTTTGGGTATACATTAAAAATGAAGAGAACCACTATGATAAAAGTAAGCCACGCAAAGAGTGTACACAAAAAACTCCAAACACAAGAAAGGACTATTCTAGTACTGGATAATTTACTAAAGTCATCTTAGTCCTCTAAAAGAGGTAGAGTTTAAGGCTAGAATGGTAAAGGCTTGCTGTGAGGCAAAGGTACTGATAACATGGAATTCTTCAGAGACATGTTGGTCTTGGCCCTGAACCTGTCACTAAATGAGCTGTCAAATCTCAAGGCCTGAATTTAATTTTCTAGAACAGGGATTGGCAAACCCTAGCTCACGGGCCAATTTTGGCCTGCCAATCTGTTTTTGAAAAGCCCTCAAGCTTAGAATGATTGGGGGAAATTTTTCAGTCATAACACTGAAAACTTTACAAAATTCCAATTTCAGTGTCCATTAATAAAGTTTTATTGGAACACAGCAATGCTCATTTGCTGACACACTGTTTATGCCTATGGCTGCTTTCATACTGCAAATGCAGAATTGAGTAGCTACAAGAGACTATATGGTGTACAAACCTAAAATATTATCTGGGCTTTCACACCAAGTTTGTCAACCCGTGCTCTAGAACATCAGTGTATAGTGAAACTTCCCATATTGGTCGAAATGTTCTGAGCTGTCCACTATGGTAGTCACTAAATACTGACATGGAAAACCACATTTAGTTTTTGTCAGTTGAAGTAGTGTCATGTATTGTACAACACAACTCTATGAGACTTTAGTTTAAGCCTTGGGCCTTAGATCAAGTATTCTCTAATATTCTCGTACTCTAACTTTTTAGAGTACTAAGTTTTAGATAGGCAGCCCTATGTGAACTCTAAGTTTTAGAACTCTAAATTTTTCCACCTGTGAAGAAAACCTGTTTTTTAAAAAAATTTTCTTTCTTTTAAAGTAAGCTTTACAAACAACATGGGGCTTGAACTCAGGACCCTGAGATCAAGAGTCGCATGCTCTTAAAAAAAAAAAAAAAAAATCACATCCTCTATGGACTGACCCACCCAGGAGCCCCAAAAAAACTTCACTTTATATTTTTCCTTTACTCTCACACTACTACCACACTCTCACCATTTCTGACACCAGATGTGTGTGGGTTTTCCCCCACACCAAGCAAGTCTGTGTCACCAGCTGGGTGTTCTACAGTTTCACTCAGTTCTGACACTATACACCTGGAGTATCATCAGACCCCACAGGTTAAGGGCACAGTCCAACAAGACTGCTCCTCCCTCACTGCAGATGCCAATCACAAGTCCAGGTTGTTACCAGTGCTTCTGACCAGTTTCTGATATAAATCAGAGGTTCCCACAAACCCCCCTCAGGTTTGGTTAATTCGCTAGAGTAGTCTCCGAACTCAGGAAAATGGTTTCATTACTGTTTACCAGTTTATTTTAAAAGGATATGAGACAGGCTATAAACATCCAGATGGGAGATGCACAGGGCAAGGCTATACGGAAAGGGACATCGAGCTTCCACGCCTTCTCTGGGTGCACTGCTCTCCCAGCCCCTCCAAGTGTTCACCACCTAGAAGTTCTCTCAACTCCACACTACTGGGATTTTTATGGAGGCTTCATCATGTGGGAATGATCAATTATTAACTCCATTTCCAGCCCCTTTCCCTTTTCTGAAGAATGCAGGTGGGGCTGAAACTTCTAAGCTTCTAATCATTGCTTGGCCTTTCTGGTGACCAGCCTCATTAGAACAAGACATTCCAATCACCCAGGAAATTCCTGGGTTTAGGAGCTCAGTGTCAGGAATCAGAATCAAAGACCAAATATTAAAACAAAAGATGCTCCTACTGTTCTTATCACTTAGGGAATTTTAAGAGTTCTGGGAACTCTGTGCCAAGATGGGAGCAGAGGCCAATATGTATTTTTTCTATTATTTCACACCACCCATCTGAGCTGAAACAAGTTCATGAGAACCTACACGACAAAAGGGACTATATACATTACCTATCCTGATGTCACATAGGGTTGTGAGACATCTGAGGTCCTGATGGAGGCAGATTTCTCACTCGGGTAAAGGCATCTAGGATTCAAAGAGGAAAGGAATGACAAGCTATCCCTAAGATAGGGTCCTTTCCTCAAAAAACAAACAAACAAACAAAACTGTTTGCACCCAGACTAGGACCAACTCCACAGGAGGAGTTACTCCACTCTCACAGGTGCAAAACGCTGCCCAAGAGTACTTAGCCACAACACCAAAACAGTGCTTGGAGCCAGACCTCAGTAAAGGCCGCATTTGCTCTTCCAACAGTGTAACACCATCCAAGGCATCAAACTAGCCTGGATAGCTGACAACAGTTGGGTGATTCCCAAAACAGCTTTCTTTGTTTCAGATACCCAGACACCCCAAGTAGAAGATAGGGATACAGGTATCCTCATGAATTCAATGTTGACTACAAACCAGAAGCCTGGAAGCACTGATGGCAGACTTTGCTGCCAAGCCCTTTAAACAAATAGGAAACAGGAACCCCTTTCCCATGCCTTCAGTCATTCTGTCCAACATTCAGGGAATTCCTGCTATGTGCCAGGCACTATGATTGGGATCTAGCAGTGAACACACAAGATACACCATCCTTGTTATCCGGGACTTTACAATCTCCTTTTACATTCCTCAGATGGAATGGTACAGATAATCTCACAGATCCTACATGCCTTCAGACCATAACCACCAAAATCCCACTTAGCCTTTCACAGCTCAGAGGCCGAACTTGTTTGGGTGGGTGGGGGGGGGGGGGCAAAAAAGGTGATTTTGCCTCCCCGCTGCTTCCTGATGGATACCAACCAGCAAACAGGCCTGCCACACAGGAGGCAGTCACTGTTGGAATGAATAGGGACATTTACCTGAGAATGCCATTACAGACTGTTGACCAGCCACTAATTTTCTCTCTTTAGGAGGACCCAGGATGCCCCACTTTCAAGTCATCCTGAAAAAGAAAAAGATTTCATCGTTCAACACCCCAGACTAAAACAGTAGCTCCTGAAGCTGCTTTTCTGTAGAAATGGAAACAATGCTGTCTGCCATTTATGATTTACTCTATTTTCAATACCCTCCAGAATTATTTTATTTCCCATTGTCTTTTTCTTGTCTATAATTACCATTAAAACTAACCGTTTCCCCAAACCCTCTAGATTGCATGACTCCTAAGACGCCATATGTAAAAGGCTATTTACAATGAACATCTGAGGTATTCACACAAAGCACTCAACATTTAGCTAAGTTAACCCTTTTCAGGGAAAGCCAATTGACATAACAAAGCTAGCTTTTATAAATAACTCCCATGCCTCCTAACATCCTCACCAGTTCCTCCTGTGGAATCTAGGCTGTCACTTCACAGAAGCAACTAAGAAGCAGCAACTAAGTCAGCCCTATTGGACAATCTCCAGCATCACCCTGAGTGATAAGTGTTTGCCTAGAACTGAGAAGCAGCTCTTCTCAGAAAATTAGCAATCCAAAACAAAATCACTACAAAAAGGGACCCAGTATTTACTGCTCCAAAGGGGCAACAACTCTGTTCACTCCTGAAAATCAGTAAGAAACCAACAAAAATATAGTGTCAGCCTAAAGCAGAAATTAGTATGGTTGTAGCTAAGCCTACTGCCTAGAGCTTCTCAATCTATTGGTTATTTTTATATTTTATTAAAGACCTAGAGAAGAATGCCCTAATTTTAAAGCAAATTCACATCAACATTTCCCTAATCAGGCATTCCTATAGGTAACTGCATCTATGAAACCCCCTATAAAGGGATCAGCATGACTAGCTTTCTATGGTGCAGGAATGGGGGCCAGGCACTTTGATTTCGGTGAAAAATTGCAAAAATCCCATTGACTCTTTGGAGCACTTGGTAGGCACTCAAAAAATAAAAAGGTGACTTTCTCCCTCTACTACATTCCTCATGGCTCGATTACCTTTGTTCTGTGTCCAAGGTATGATTCAAGTAACTTCATACTAGCCAAACCTGTTGAACAAGAACCACTCAAAAAGATTTGGATTTTTAGGTTTCTCCCTGCAAAGTCATGCCCTTACAGATTTAACCTTAATGAATAAACAATTATGCTGGCATCCTGGTATAGTTAACAACAGAGTTAGCATGAACCAGGCCCAGAATGCCAACCAGCTATCGGCTGCTATTCTCCCAGCAGTGTAACACTTGCCTAGGTACACAGCAACCTAGGCAGCTGCCTACAGCTGGGGCCGAAGGCAGGCTAATGAAGTTGCACTCACCTGGGGCTGCCTCTGTCCAAAGCCCACGGCTGTCCCCTCTGCAATCAAAGCACTCCAGGTTAGAGTCAGCCAACAGTAGTGAACACTAACGTGAAGTTCAAGACCTCTGCCCGCAAAAACCCCATAAATTATTTCTGAGTCATAGAAATAGGCAATAAAACAAAAAGCTTTTCCTTGGGTAGCTTTACTTTCTCACGTCATCTGTTAGCCATGGGCCACAGCAACTCAACCGGAGCATTTTTTTTTAACATTTTATTTTTAAGTAATTTACACCCAACATGGGGCTCGCACTTACAACCCTGAGATCAAGAGTTGCATGCTCTTGATGAGCGACTGAGCCAGCCAGGGGCCCCTCAACAGCGGCGTATTAATGATCTAGTCAACAAGTAGAAGGACGCTTGGCTCTATCACTTAACAGCTAAGTAACAGTGAACAAGTAACCTCTCCGTACCTCTCAGTCTCATTTGTAAAATGGGAATGTTATCAATAGTACTCTGTACATGAGCTGGTTGTTAGACCAAAAAATAATACAAATTAAGCCCAAGAATATCTGGTATAAAGTATGTGGTCAATAAACACTTCCTGTTATCAAGAGCTACATTCCAGGCAAGGAGATGATGAATAGGGGGAATAGAAGTGGGAAAGTTACCTTGGGAGAGCAATGGGCAGGGAAAATCGGAAAGGCTGGTTAAAACTAGATTGGAGAGGATGTGGATTATGAGACCTTTTGAAGAACAATAAAGCAGTACTTCAGAGAAATCCGATGTGATAATGGTATGAAAGGAACTGGAAACAAGCTGCCATTCCTGCCAACGACCTCAACTATTGGTTGAAAGCCGTAACCAAAATGTTTGCAAGAATGTTAATAAATATTCCTACCCATTCACCATTGTAATTTACCTTATTTACGTAAGATTAGGGTATCTAAGACAATACATTTTTCCAGCCATGCTCTAATTTCACTCTTAACAAACTCCAAACAATTGAGAGAAAAAGTAAAATAGAGGGGGCCCATTGTTGAGGTCTAAAAACGAAATTTTAAGAAAGCCTGCCCCTTTCAGGGGCTTGAAAGACCTGACCGAGCTCCACCCGGACACGTGCTCATCACAAATCTTCCCCAGCTCCTGGCCCCGGCGCCAGGCTCCTGGGAAACGAGACTCGCTCAGACCAGATCTAGGTGACTCTCCAGGGACAAGAGGGATGGTAGAAAACAGGGGGCGACTCTAGGGCTACACTCTCGCAGCGACTCTTCTAGATGCCCTCCAAACCCGGGGTCATGATGGAACGAACCCCAAATTCGTCGCGTGCCTCAGAAGAAGCCTCCCCACAGCTGCCTCTCTCCCCGAACTAGTAAACCTCCCAAGCTTCTCCGCACTTGGCCCTTAACTCACCCGCACGTGTCGGGAGCTCCGCCGGGGCGCTCCCGCCGGAGCAGAGGCCGCAAGAAAAAGGACAGCCCGAAACCGAGGGGAGCCCCGCCCCGGGGCGGATACGGAGCAGGCCCTTAGTGGGCGGGGCCCGGAAGCCCCGCCCAGGAAAGTCCGGGTTAGAAAAATGCAGGAGCGGTGGCAGAGGTGAGCTTACTCCTTAGAGAAGCTAGCACCTCACAATAGGAAGGGCAGGAATCTGCACGAGGGCTACACTTATTTGACCCCCATCCCGTTTGTTACTTACCGATGGGAGGGGGCGTTGGGTTTGGAGGTGCTAAAGACTGAACTTGGTGTGTCCTAAGGGGGGCCGTGCTTCCTGCCCTGCCCACACCGAGAGCCCGCCGGATGCCGGATCCTGTCGCACGAGTGGCGCCTTTGGGTTCCTGCTGGTGCAGCCCACGCTTTTTCCACCTCCCGCTCAGATCTCTCAGGCTTTCTCCAGTAGGGTTGTCCCTGGGCTGATGGCTCGCCCACCCACACAGGTCTCCTTAGTTTTCGGGTTCTCTCCAGAAGATTTTCGGGTAGATTATGCCTGGCACTCCTACAGCCTAACCCTGTGGGTCAGCGTCCCGGATGCCCTGCAGTGGCATCCTTAGTTGAGTTGCAGTCCCTAAAGACTACTGGCTTTCTCTCTGCCAGAGTTGCCTTGCACCGTGGCACAGTCAGCCAAGGAGGCACATCTTGAGTTTAGACAGATTGCCCACCAGGTTATCAGCATTTCTTATGAACACTAAAACTTCTCCCATTAGCTAGAGTCAGTACGATTCTGTCCTGCTGAATAGTTGGTAAAGCTGGAGCCCCTCTCTCCTAGCCCCCACGGCAGCCTATCCTGTCTGCTCATCTATAGCACCTGGCACCTTTGCCAGGCAAGCCCCTAGGAATCAGCCACTGCCCTTGGCATCTGCCAACATGTTTTATTATCTTCCCTCAGCTATCATAATGAGAGGAAATGTGTTTCCTGCGCACCGCATTCCTCACAGACCTCTGCTGAGAAAGGCCAGAGTGCAAAATTGATTCCGGCTAGAGACAGACACTAGGCTCTAAGGCGAGAGAGAGAAGTAGTAAGCACAATTCCTCCAGTTTTGATGGAGTCGGACACAGGCTGTGGCTGGAAAAAGGCTTACATAAATGCAGTAATTAAAAAAGTTACATGAGCAGTGCTGAGCTGGTAGGCAGGAGCTCTGCTTTGCAGTTAAATAGGAATGTGGATGAAGACTGCTGCCATAATCAATGCCTGCATCCGGCTGTCACAGTGTGTTCATAAAAGAGGGTTATGAGAGCTATAAAACCCTGCAGATTGGGTGGGTAATTGTCCCGTGGAGCTCTGCTAAAGGCGAAATTGCATTGACATCTCACATATTTTGCTTTCTTTTCTTCTAAACACACAAAATGGAGAAGGAGAGCTATCCTGAGGATTCAGGAAAAGGAAAGGTGAGGTTTGTGTGAATATGTGCATGTGTGCTTTCAGCGAAGAGACAGGAAGTAATTGAGGCTAGAGAAATACAGGGCCTTTGGGGAGAGAAGGACCAATGACCTGGTGACTACTGGATTCATAGATTAGTCAGGTAGGAGGCAGGATTTGTGTGGAAAGAAGGCCAACCATTATGAGTAAGGCTGAGTGGTGGGCCATGTTGTCATGTCATTGCAAATGTAAACTTTTTTAAGTATAGGGCATTCAGTGTCCTACGGAGGAAAACCTAGATTATGATTTCTGCATTTCTTAGTTAAAAAATTCTTCATAGTCAACCTTCTTAGCCTCTAACCTTTTAAATTCTGAATTCATTTTGGTGAGTTGATTGACATGGTCTTTTACCTGTCATAGCAACTACTTTTCTACTGTGTTTCTGTATTACTCTTTTTTTTTTCCTTCCACATTTTTATTTAATGTTTCTTATTCTTGCAAAGACAAAATTGTTAGGAATAATAACAAAAAAAGAAAAGGGAAAATTTCTAGGAAAAAAAAAAATGCAGCCAGATGAGAGACAAAGGATTAGCTTTGAGTTTGACCTCATAATCGGATCTAGCCCTAAGGGACACTAGGTCCCCAAACTTCTTGCGTGCCTTTCCCTCCCTCCTCTGTCTATACTCTCCTTGCTTCCCTTCTTGAAGCCTTTTGCCCTTGAGATTGATCCCTTTCCTCTCCTCCCTGGACAGGAACCACCGGTAGAGAAATGTTCAATCATATATTCAGTCAGTCAGTCAACCAGCATTTACTGAACATCTGCCATTTGCCAGACCCTGTGCAGGTGCTTCAGATAAAGTCAGAGCAATAGAGATCTCTGCTTACCTAAAGCTTACAATTTAGTGGGGGGGAAATGACAAATAGTCTAGGTATCCCTGGGCAGATGTCAGAGGACAGCTAACCTAGCTGGGGGAGTCAGGGAGAGTACTAGAGATGGCAGCATTCCCTCTGGATGATCCTAAGAGCTTAGAGTTGAAGAGGGATCCCTCCTTCATCCCTGTACTCTACTCCTCCTGCTGCTTCTCTGTAATAGCTATCCAGATTAGAGTGGGGCCCTGTAGTTGTCCTTGTTATTTCTCAAAAGCATAGTTGAATTGGCAAGGATATACAGAAATTGGACTCCTCATACGCTTCTGGTGGGAATGTAAAATGGTGCAACTGCTTTGAAAAACAGTCTGGCAGTTCTACAAATGATTAACCATAGAGTTACTTTATGATTCAGCAATTCCACTCCTAGGTATATACCCCAGAAAATGAAAATATATATCCACACAAAAACTTGTACACAGATTTTCGTAGCAGCATTATTCATAAAAGATAAAAGGTTGAAATAGCCCAAATGTCCATTAACTGACAAATGGATAAATAAAATGTGGGATATCCATATAGTGGAATATTACTTGGTCATAAAAGGAATGAATGCTACAACGTGAATGAACCTTGAAAATGTTACATTAAGTTAAAGAAGCCAGACCATACATATATTGTTTGATTCCATTCATACAGAAGCCCAGAATAGGAAAATCTGTAGAGACAGAAAATAGATTAAGGGCTGCTCAGGCCTGAAGGGGAGAGGAGTGAAAGATCAAGGTTCTAGGTTTCTTTTTGAGGTGATGATGAAATATTCTAAAATTGTGATGGTTGTACATATCTGTGAATATAATAAAAACCACTGATTTTATACTTTAAATGGGTGAATTGTATGGTATGTGACTTCCATACCAAAAAAGCTATTAAAACAAGAATGAAAAACATATTAGGCGACCTGAAAGATATGCAGTTCTGATTAAAATTGTGGTCTGCATGGTCGTTGCCAATTTTCAGGTTTAAAAAGGACTTTTTATTCTGGGTCCTATGGCCCCTCGGAGCTCCTTTCTCACTATACAGAGAAGTTAATGCATTTGAGTGGGCAGCATGAACAGAAGCAAAGGAGTAGACTGTGCATTCCCATCCTTGTTCTACCTAACTTCCCTCCCTCATAATGATTTGGTTCAACATTTATGGTATACCTACTGTGTGTAAGACTTATGGACCTGAAAGAGACAGAGTCTCTTTATTCATTCCAGTGGCAGAAGTTAAATCATTAATATAATGCTGTTTATATAAAGAACTCTATAGGAGATAGTGTGACAGAAAGAATCGTTGCAAGGCATTTTGGGATTCTGGACTTCTTCTATAGCATGTAGGGAAACATCATAATGACATCAGCTAGAGCAAGACCAATTCCCAGTCCTTCTTGATGTTGAGCAAGTTCCAAGAGTTGGCTGCCTCCTCACATGCCTCCAATCACCTCTTCATTTGGTTTCTAGACTCAATTAGTCTATTTCCATACCCTTCATTTTCTCACCAACTCCACCCCCACAATGTCCAATTTGGCCCTCCAATGCTGAAACCATTTGCCAGAAATTCATTAAGCTGAACACATGGGAAATTACAGAGGAGATTTCACTTGTCACTTAGGCTCAAATATAGCAAGTAATTTTAAAAGGACAGTGGCAAGAGGCTATTTTTATCTTGCTTGTTTGTGCTGAGTTTTCTTATCTTGCTGTCTCTCAGTCTCTTCCTAGCTACCTCTCTTCTCCTTCTTTAAATTAAATGTTGGCCTTTTAAATCTTTTTCTCGGATTCTCTTATCTTGTTTTATAGAGTCTTCTCCTTCTGTCCTCATCATACATTCAGTCAACACATATTGAGTATCTACCACATGGCAGGCCCTATGGTAGGCACTAGGAGAGATGGAGTGATGAATAAGACAAACATGGTCCTTACCATTATGATTACAGTCTGATGAGGCAGGTGGACATCAGGTGGAGTGAGTTCAAATTTGGTCACAGCAAAGACTTGAGGGAGTTATTTGCACTTTTATGATGTTAAGTGTACCCCCTGGTAAATGGGCATGTAAAAATCGCCAGAATCCCAGCATGTTTGTGGGGTTAGGGAATAAATCTAATATATCACAAGGAATGGAAAAAAAAACAAAGATCCAGGTTTCTGTGTGATACAGTCAAGCCCCCGGGTAGAGAGAACATGGATTTGGGAGTCATATGTTGGTGAGATTCTAACACCACGACCTTACATGTCAGCTATTTGACTTTAAGTGACCTCTGGACATCAGTACCTTCACCTATAAAATGGGAATTATAATCTCTACATTTTAGGTTGTTGTGAAGGTGGAATGAGATGTCTTATATAAGGGACCAGGCAGGTGCTCAACCTATGTTACTTTTTCTCATGACCTCCCTACCCCACTTTGAATCACACACTCAGAAAAAAGAAAAAAAAAAAGAGCCCAGTCTCCCAGCTGGTGGGAAGTGGGGTTCCTCAAATAATATTCACCAATCATATGCCGAGAGAGATGGGTTATAACCATATTGATTAGTATAAATTGCTCTCTACATGCAACTTAGGACAGTCAAATCCCTCCCTCCTTCTTGGTAAAGGAAAGGCAGTAAAAAATGAAGTTATAGGGAAAAGACTGAAATGAGATGTAACAAAGGACTTCCTAGCCATGAGGGCTGAAAGTGTGAGTGGATGCCTAAGAGACCTACATCCTTTCTGGTTAGTGTGTGGACTGGGCTGGGGCAGGCCTACCTGGAGGTCAAGAATAAACCTGCCGACCTCTTCCTCTCCCGCTTAGCTTAGGGAGTCTTCAAGGGAGGAACTGCAGCTCCTCTCCCTTTTCCAAGCCAGGCGTGCTGGGGGAGGTGAACGCTGCTGAGAAGGCTATTGCTCCCGAGGAAAGGAAAAATGGCAGCTACCATTTCAGGCACTTAATAAGTACACTAAATTGAGAAGCTGCTGATTTGGTTTACCTGATTCCTCCCTGATAAAGGAGAAATCTCTTCAGTCAGAGGTTTCCTGAAGCTGAAAAGGAAGCCTGAGCTCCAACTGCGGAAATTGGCAGAGGCAACGCTCAAAGGAGTAAGCTGGGCTCCGTGGGCAGCACCAGGATTCTTGGATTCCTCCCCCACCCTCCAGCCCTGGGAAATTTCAGGTTGCCTTTGTTCTGCAGAGTTCTTTTCAACGGGGATGAGTTTAGTTGTCCTTTTATCCCTTCACCACCATTTTTCTTTCTTCTTCCTTTTCCTTGTTCTCCCTTTTCCTCCCCCCTCTCTCTTCCCTCCTCCTTTTTCTTTTTCTCCTCCTCCTCCCTCCTGCCGATCTCCGTTTCAGCTGTTGGATCTCATTGCCCACCCCACTCGGATTTCTGTTTCAGGAACTTTAGAATTCCTTCTCGATCTAAAGTAGCAATACCATCCTGACAACACAGGCGCTGCTCTGTGTGTATTTGTAGAGATCAAGACCAAGTTTAGTCAGGTGCTTTAGGAAAAGACCTTTCCTGCGGATTTTCAGAGCCTTTCATATGCTAATGTTGTGAATGTCCAAAAGGAGTCATTGGATTACTGGAACCCAAATTTCCCAGATCTCTTTTTATTTCCCCCAACCCCAAAGACTATATCCTGAGACACATGACGTGGCCTTTGGAAAACATTTCAGAAACATATATTATATGTTAGATTTAAAAAAATTTTTGTAACATTCATTTATTGATTTCTACACCTACACTATAGGTAGGACAGGAGGTTATAATAATCTCACTTTACAAATGAGTAAAACTGAGGCTCAGAGAGTAATACATGCCTTTCTTATAGTAACGTAGCTAGCCAGCAAGCAACAAAGCTAGGTCTTGTTATTTATGGCTCTAGGCTCTCTGCACTGTCTTACACTGCGTTTAAATATAATATACATGTGACATCATAACTTGGCATGTGATATATGAGATGGCATCTAGGAGATATACATGCTGTAATTGATGAATTATGACAATTTCCCCCATTCAACTGAATATGTATCATACATCTGTTATGTGCATCACTAATCACTAGTCCAGGTGCTAGGGCTAGAGCCGTGACCAACATAGACAACAACACAAATTATTGCCTTCATGGAATTTACATTCAAGGGGAGAGATAGAAATTATAAGATAGGGCACCTGGGTGGCTCAGTCAGTTAAGCGTCTGCCTTCAGCCCAGGTCATGATCTCAGGTCCTGGGGTCGCGCCCCATATGGAGCTCCCTGCTCGGCAGGGACTCTGCTTCTCCCTCTCCCTCTGCCACTCCCCCTGCTTGTGCTCTCTCTCTCTCTCATGCTCTCTCTCTCAAATAAATAAAATCTTTTAAAAAATTATAAGATAAATATATAAAATATATTTTATTTTATATGTTATATAATCATAAGGGCTAAGGATAAAAATAGGGAAAAGAATAGGTACGTGTAGGAGCTGCAGTTCAGGTGTGCATAGGATCAAGGAAAGCTACATTGAAAAGTCTACATGTGACTACAGACCTCAAGGAGCTAAGGGAGTGACTGACTGTGCAGAGATTTAGGGGTAGCTGGGAAGGGGCTCCAGGAGAGAGAAAAGCAAATTCAATGGGCCAGAGTGAAGCAGGAGTGAGCCTTGGGTGAGGCTGAGCTGGGAAGAGGGTGGGGTAGAAGGAGATGAGTTAAAAAGGGGGTAGGGTCCACATATTAGATCTTATAAGGAAATGAAGTGATATAATGCAGATGATATGCCATGATATTATAATAATAATACCATATGACAGATTTATTATGTTGCTGCATAACAAATTACCCCAAACTTTGAACATTTATCTCAGTTTCTGAGGGTAAGGAAATGGGAGTAATTCAGCTGAGCTGGCTCAGGGTCACTCATGAGTTTACAGTCAGGCTGCCTGCCAGGGCTAGAGTCATCTGAAGGTTTCCCAAGGGGATCTGCTTGAGTCTCACTCATGTGGCTATTGACAGAAGACCTTAGTTTCTTACCACAGGAGCCTCTCCATAGGGCTGCTCGCAACATGGCCACTGGCTTCCTTCAGAGTAAGTGATGAGGAAGAGAGGCAGAGAGACAGAGGGAGGGAGAGAGGGACATGAAGAAGGAAGCCACAGAGTCTTTTATAATCTAATCTTGGAAGTTACACACCATTACTTCTGTCATATTCCATTGGCCACACAGATTAACCCTTGTACTTTGTAGGAGGGGGACTATAAGTGGGTGACTTTCAGGAGATGGGGATCATTGCGGAATCACCTCAGAGGTTGACCTCCTCAGCTGGTTTGCAGGAATTTTCCTCAAGCTAACCCTTAGTTGAACAAATATCAAAAATAGGTGCCTGGCTTTGGTGTGGCCCCTACCCTGGAGCTCATAACCCTACCTGGGTTGAGGCCTGAAAAGGGACAACACAGCAGGAAAGTCAGAAACCCGCTGAGATTCTGAAGGTCTTATTTCAATTCAGCATGCGCATGCTTATTTCTTCAAAGCCCCACTTTCTCTAGGCCTGGCCTCATTATTTCATTCACCCAATTAATATAACTGGGAATAATCTTACTTAAACCTGCAAAGAAAAAAAAGGTTTGAGGAGAGCTGTGGAACTTCAAAGGCAGGCTGGGACCTCTCTGGACAATTTAATCTGGAGACAACACTGGACTTTGATGAAGGGCAGAGCCAACCTACCCATCCCTCCAGAACCCTGAGGTACCTTCCTGTAAAAGAGAGGCATCCTGCCTTGTCTAAGGAGAATGACGACAGGGAACAGAGCAGTTGCTCTATCCCTGACGCCCAGTACTGGGTCTGTCCACAGACAAGGACATGGCTCTTCTGAGCCCCAGGTGGGCCCCCTTCCCAACTCCTGCCCTGATTGGCCTTGGTTGTGCAGCCAGAGTCGGCCAGTTTCCTGAATTGAGCAGCAGATGGCATCACAGCCTCAGGAGCGAGCGGCTGAAGCTGCTGGCAAGAGCAGGGCATGATTAGCAACTCAGGCTCGTGCTTGGCATCTGGGGGCTCCTGGGGGTGGGGGCTGCTTCCCCAGCTCCCAGCTCAGAGGAGTTTGTGCTGTGCCTGCAGATTGGCATAGTGTTAGGCTGGTATCTCAGAGAGCAGAGCCTGGAGCCCCCAGTGAGGAAACAGATGGTGAACACAGGGTCTTTTCTATGATCTTTTCTGAAAAAGATGAAAATCAGGGACTGCTGTTCCCAGACCAACTGCGTTTTTCCATCACTGCCTGTCCCTACTCATGAGGGTCACATGGAGTATATCCTGGCTTGGGGGCTGGCGGGTCCCTGGCAGAAGCCTCCTGGGCCAGATGGGGCCAGAGATAATTTGAGGGATCATCTAGGGAATCCCAAGAGGTCAAAACTGAGTCCTTTCCAGCACTTCCCTCAGTGACCCAAATGAGAGGGGCAGGGCTCAGTCCTGCAGTCCTTTGGTCTGCCTTCATCTCCTTCTCTGTCCATGTGTTTCTGACTCCTCTTCTTCCTACTCTGTGTTCACTTTTCCTCTCCTTCCTTTCTCCTCTGTTATCCCTATCCATTTATGTCTTTCCCCCTGTCGATCTCTTTCTTTCTCGGTTACAGGGTAGAGAAAAAAGCCAGTTGCCAGACTTGCTGGATGTAGGCACTGGGCTGCAACACCATGTCCACTCTCCTCCCTCCCTCCCATTTCCCACCACTGCTGGATGGCTAGTCCCATGGAGACCTAGACAAAGGGAGGTCTAGAGGTCACCAAGAGAATATGTTCTCTTTCCACAGAGGCTGTAGTTTGTAGACAGGAAAGCCCTCAGGGGCTTCCCAGTAGGACTGAGGTCCACTGAACCTCCTGTTCACTAGGCACCCATATATGCCAATAGAATGTGAGCTTGAGGGCAGCTACCTTGTTCACTGCTGCATCCAAAGTATCTATTATATAGTAGCTATTCAACAAAAATGTGTTAAAAATAATGAGAATTAACAAATAAAAGAAGATGGATGGAAGGTGAATGCTGACCTCTGTATTAGGCACTGGAGTACATTCAAGGTGCCATCCTCATCCATCAGCAGAGAGGAACACGCAGGGAAGCAATCACCCATAATCCAGAATAGTAACCATGAGGTGGCAATGGTAGAAATTACAGTGGGTGCCTAAGTCCACATTGTGAAGACAGGGAAAGCTTTGTTCACTCACCAGTTCAACAGTTTTTCATGGAGAGCCTACCAGTACTAGACTCTGGGTTATATCTGGGAAGAAGGTAGGCTCCTAGGTGGGTGTGGGAAACATATGAGCTAATAGATAGGTAGTAACAGACCAGATAGATGCTGTCCTAGGGGAAATCATGGGCAGTGGGGGCAGAAAGCAGAGGCATCTCGCTTCATCAGGGGGGTTCTGGAAGGCTCTGTAGTGAAGTGAGTCCAAGCTGAGATCTGCCTCAAAAGTTAGTAGAAGTCAGCTGGGGGAGAAGGAGGGAAGAGAGTTCCAGCCAAGGGAACATTACCTAGTCAAGAGAGAACAGGCAGTTTTCAAGGAACTGAGTAAAAGTGTCAGGAAATCTGGCTTGAGTACCAGTAGGGTGGTGGGCAGGGCCGGAAGACATGAAGCAAGAGAAGTGGGTGGGAGCAGGGTAGAAGAAGCACGCAAACCAGGTTGAGTTATGAGTTTACCTTCAGGGCATGGGAAACCATTTGAAAGTTTTAAGAAGGGAAGTGATAAGATCAAGTTTGGATTTTAGAGAGGTTACTCTGGGTACAGTGTGGGCACTGGATGGCGTAGGGCCAGAGAAGCATCCTAAAGGCCAGTGAGGGAACAGTCCAGACAAGAGATGAGAGCCTGAGTGATGATGACATCCCTGGGGCTGGAGATCATGTTTGAGCCAAGCCTGAGGAAAAACTTGGGATAGGAAGGATGCTGGCATTCCAGAGAAAGAAAATGCACATACAAAGATTTCAGGAATTTGGCATGTTTGAGGCAGCACATGGTTATATATTTGTAGCCTGTGAGAGGGCACAGGGGTAGGTGTGGGAGATGAGGTAGAGAGGAGCTAACCTTTGCTGAAGAGCCTTAGAAGCCCAGGGTCAGGCCAGATCCTTTTTGTTAGAGTTGGAGAGCACAGGGTGAGTAGGTAGAGCCTTTGTCTCTAGACACTCAAATTATCTGCAGAGCTTCCAGAGTGTCCCACTCCATCCAGGCATTTTCAGAACAAATGTATCACCTAGAACCTGAAAGACAAGGACAAACCATATATAAGGAGGTGAAGGAGGATGTAGGAACTGGAGTAAGTAAGTGGATCAGGACAGGGCATGGGGAGAATGGGAGACACTTCCTGCCAAGCAGAGAGAGGAGCAAGGCTGGGTGAGAGAGGTCCCATCAGAACCTAGAAATCCCAGTTCCAGAATAGTCTGGTTCTATACTTGTTCTCCCCATTTCTACCTCCTGACCTCAAAGACCTCCTTACAGGCATCTCCCCCAAAGAAGATGTTTCCCCCAAAGAAGAAATTTGCAAAAAGGTAGAGAGCAGGGACCAATTGGTATAATGATTAAGAAATTGGGCTCTGCTTCTTCCTTAGTTTCCAACAGGGCGAATCACTCACTGGAGTCATTTTCCTTACCTGAAGTGGGGGCAATAACACCTACCTCATCAGTGCTGAAAGGTGGAAATGAGGTAATATGAACAGAAAACTAACACAGTGAAGGTTCTCAATAAATCTTTGGTGTTATTAAGATTCTGGTATGAGACAAATGGGGTGGGGTGGGGGGCAGAGAGAAATAGGAAGGGATGTAAGTAAGGAGGGCTGAGTGAAAGGGGAGTGAGTTCCAATCTGTGCAGAATTCTTCAGTGGCTTCCATGGCCTGTGGGACAAAATCCTCCACCAGGGCTGATTCCTGCCTACCTGTCCTGCCTCATCTCCCGTGGCTCCCAACCTCACTTTATAGACTGAACAGGATCCGGGCGCCTGGGTGGCTCAGTTGGTTAAGCGACTGCCTTCGGCTCAGGTCATGATCCTGGAGTCCCTGGATCGAGTCCCACATCGGGCTCCCTGCTCGGCGGGGAGTCTGCTTCTCCCTCTGGCCCTCCGCCCTCTCATGTGCTTTCTCTCATTCTCTCTCTCTCAAATAAATAAATAAAATCTTAAAAAAAAAAAAAGTATAGACTGAACAGGATCCTACCACCTGTGATTCCCAGAACAGAGCAAGCTCTTCAAGCCTTTCCATGAGCTGTTGTGGAGAAAAAAAAATACCCCTCAACCCTGTCTTCATACCAAAAATTAGGAAGCGTGAGCTACCTGGAACAGATGTTGGGAAGGGACCCAGGATGTGTATATTGTGGGGAAGGGGTGGAGGACTAAGGGAGGGAGGAGCAGGGGAAAGTTAATATGGCTCAAATAAATGGCATTTGACCCAGTACTTAGGTGAGACAGAGAGGCAGGCAAGCCGATGTGCATGCTTCTCTTGGTGGTGAGGCCAAGACTGGAGGAGAAGCGAGAAAGGGCAGAGGTTTAAGGGAGTCCCAGGATATGCCTGGTTTTCCACCTCCTCCCGTGTTTTCTCTCTTCTTCCTTCCTTTAGGATCTAAATTCCCTAAGAGGGAATTGCAAGCCTGAGAGTGTTGACCTGGGACTGACTGACTCCTTTTAGGAGCTAAGACCCCAGGATACAAAGGTCCAGTTATAATTCAGTGTGGGAAATGTGTTATGAAGACTTGTGCTAAGGCCTATGGGGAGCCTGTGGGCTTTGCAGAGGCAGAGAACTTGGCCTTGGCAAAGGAATAGATTATCAAATGGGAAAGGGTTTCCGGGAGGTGAGCACAGCATGAAGGTAAGCAGATTCTGCCTGGTCCCTGTGAGGATAAAACATATCCTTCACTTCTTCTCCTTTCCTCCATCTCCAGAATTGAGCTCCTATGCCTCCTGCCAGGCCACCTTTAGAATCATTGACTGTAGCTGAGAGAAACCTTGGTGATCTTGCAGGTCATCCCAGTCTTTTGAATTTTATATGTGGGGAAACAAAGACCCAGAGGGAGGAAGAAACTTGTGTGAAGTCGCTTAGTGGATGAAGAACTCAGTCAGATTTCAGAGTTTCTGACTCATCTCTGCTTGCATTTCCTAGTTCTACACTGCCTCAGCGTCAACCACTTTGGCCCCCATCCTCCAGGGGCTGGGTTTTGTTTTGTTTTGTTTTGTTTCTGGGTGAGGATAGAGAAGGGATTTTTACCTACCCCCCGTTATCAAAAAATAATAATTACAACTATCCCTTATCAAACATTTACTGTGTGTCAGGCACAGTTCTAGGTGCAAGGGACATACACTAAACAAAGTTTCTCCTTGCATGCAGCTCACATTCTAGGGTGGAGACAGAAGTTAAATAAACAAACATATCATGTGGTGTCACCTGATAGGTGCTATGAAGAAAATTGAGGCTAGAAAGGGGGGTTGAGTGTGACTAGAAGGAGGCTATTTTAGATAGCTTACTCTAAAACTCAGAGGCCTAAAACAGCAATAAATTATTGCTTCACAGTTTCTGAGGTGACCCTCAGAATTCAGAAGTGGCTTAGCTGGGTCATTCTGGCTCAGGGTCTTTCTTGATGTTGCGGTCCAAATGTCAGACAGGACTGCAGTTGCCTGAAACCTTGACTGGGGCTGGAGGATTCTCTTCGAGGATGGTTCGCTCACGTGGCTGTTGGCTGGACACCTTCGTCGCTTACCACATAGATAGCCCTCCCCATAGGGCTGTTTGAGTATCCTCATGACATGGCAGCATGCACATGGTCTAAGAAAGAAAGCAAGGAGGAAGACACAATGCCTTTTTTTAAAAAAACTTTTTATTTAGGAATAATTTTAGATTTACAGACAAGTTACAAAAATAGTACAAAGAGTTCCTTACAAACTTGGCTTCCTCTAACATTGATATCTTATATAACCATGGTACATTTCTCAAAGTCAAGAGATTAACACTGAGACACTACTATTAACTAAACTACAGACTTTATTCAGATTTCCCCAGTTTTTCCATTAATGTCTTTTCTGTTCCATGATCCAGTCCCGGAGATCACATTGTGTTTAGTTATCATGTTTCCTTAGTCTTCTTTGATCGACAGTAGTTTCCTACTCTTTCTTGTTTCTCATAAACTTTTTTTAAAGTTTTTATTGTAATTCTAGTTAGTTAACATATAGTGTAATCTTAGTCTCAGGTGTATAATACAGTGATTCAACAATTCCATACATCATCGGGTGCTCATCACAACAAGTGCGCTCCTTAATCCCCATCACCTATTTCACCCATCCCCCCCCACCTCCCCTCTGGTAACCATCAATTTGTTCTCTAGAATTAAGAGTCTGGGGGCACCTGGGTGGCTCAGTCTGTTAAGCATCTGCCTTCAGCTCAGGTCATGATCCAGGGGTCCTGGGATTGAGTCCTCCATCGGGATCCTTGCTCAGCGGGGAGTCTGCTTCTCTCTCTCCCAATGCCTGCCACTCCCCCGCTTGTGCTCTCTGTCAAATAAATAAATAAAACCTTTAAAAAAAATAGAATTAAGAATCTGTTTTTTTGGTTTGTGTCTCTCTCCCTCTTTTTTCCCCCTTCGCTTGTTTTGTTTCTTAAATTCCACATTCAAGTGAAATGTGGGAATACCCATTCATATGGTATTTGTCTTTCTCTGATGGACTTACTTTGCTTAGCATTATACTCTCTAGCTCCATCCCCATTTTTGCAAATGGCAAGATTTTTTTTTAAATAAGATTTTATTTATTTATTTGAGAGAGAGAGACAGAGAGAGAGAGCATGAAAGGGGGGAGGGTCGGAGGGAGAAGCAGACTCCCTGCCGAGCAGGGAGCCCGATGCGGGACTCAATCCAGGGACTCCAGGATCATGACCTGAGCCGAAGGCAGTCGCTTAACCAACTGAGCCACCCAGGCGCCCGCAAATGGCAAGATTTTATTCTTTTTTTATGGCTGAGTAATATTCCACAACACACACACACACACACACACACACATCTTTTTTATCCCTTCATCAGTTGATGTACACTTGGGCTGCTTCCATTATTTGGGTATTATAAATAATGCTGCTATAAATATAGAGGTGCATGTATCCCTTTGAATTGGTGTTTTTGTTTTCTTTGGGTAAATACCCAGTCATGAGATTGCTGGATCCTAGGGTAGTTCTATTTTTAACTTTTTGAGGAAACTCCAGCCTGTTTTCCAGAGTGGCTGCACCAGTTTGCATTCCTAACAGTGAATAGGGTTCTCCTCTCTCCACATCCTTGCCAACACCTGTTGTTTCTTGTGTTGTTGATTTTAGTCATTTTGACAGGTGTGAGGTGATAGCTCATTCTAGTTTTGATTTGCATTTCCCTGATGGTAAAAACATGGAACCTGTCATGAATTTGTGTGTCCTCCTTGTGAAGGGGCCATGCTAATTGTCTCTGTATCGTTCCAGTTTTAGTATGTGTGCTGCCGAAGCAGGCACTGTTTTTCATAATCTTGACAATTTTGAAGAGTACTGATCAGGTATTATGTAGAATGTCCCTGAATTTGCATTTGCCTGATGTGGTCTCATTACCAAACTAAGGTAATCACAAAATCTCTTATGACCTTGTCTTAGAAGTCACACACTGTTACTTTTACCGTATTCTGTTATTTAGGAGTTAGACACTAAGTCAAGCCAACACTCAAGGGGGTGGGGAGGATTGTGTTCTACCTCTTGAAGGGAGGAGTATCAGAGATTTTGTGGGCATATTTTAAAATCACCACAGGGGGGTCAAGGAAGGTTTCTCTGACACAGTGACACTTGAACAAAACTTGAAATAAGCAAGGGAACAAGCCATGGAGAGATCAAGATAAAGCTTTGTAGGCACAGGGTACAGCCAGGAAGGGCCTGAGGCAGGAGTATACACAGCAATGTTTGAGAAGTATGTCAGGAAGCCGGTGTGGCTTACCAGAGGCAGCAAGGGGGAGCGTGGTAGCATGAGGTCATTAAGTTTGTGGGCTGGGGGGTTAGGGAGGTAATGTAGGGCGCTGTAGAACGTAGTAAGGATGTGGATTTTATGCTGAGTGAAATGAGAGCCATTGAAGTGTTCTGAGCAGAACAGTGACATGATTTTATTTTATTTTTTTTATTTTTTAAAGATTTTATTTATTTATTCATGAGAGATAGAGAGAGAGAGAGGCAGAGGCAGAGGGAGAAGCAGGCTCCCCGCGGAGCAGGGAGCCCGATGCGGGACTCGATCCCAGGACCCTGGGATCATGACCTGAGCCGAAGGCAGACGCTTAACCGACTGAGCCACCCAGGCGTCCCGTGACATGATTTTAAAGATTTTATTTATTTATTTGACAGAGACAGAGATAGTGAGAGCAGGAACACAAGCAGGGGGAGTGGGAGAGGAAGAAGGAGGCTTCCCACCAATCAGGGAGCCCGATACGGGGCTCAATCATGACCTGAGCTAAAGGCAGACGCTTAACGACTGAGCCACCCAGGCACCCCACAGTGACATGATTTTAAAAGGATAATTCTGTCTGCTGTGTGCATACCCTGTTGATGGGAAGAGCAGAAGTTGGGTATCAGATGAGGAAGAACTCAGTGTTCTTCCAGAAAGAGGCTCTTTCCATAATCCAGGTGAGAGATAATGCTTATTGTCTCAATCCCTAACTCAAGGGCCATTATGAGGACTAAAGAAGAAAACATCATTAGGGTGCCTGGCATACAGTAGGTGCTAAGCATATCAAAGTCTTAAGGAATAGCAGTATCCTGAGGAAGAAAACGAGTACCTTCCATTGTCTGAAAGAAAATGAAGGTCTGTACAATGTCCTTCTTTTATGTCCAGCATGTGGCCTGTCTCTAGGGATACAAAGAAAAAATTGAGTTCTTGACTTTGAGGAGCTCAGTCTGGTGGGTTGAACATTGCTGCAAGAAATAATTCCAACTTGACTGGCCAAATGCTACAACTGATTTGGTACAGGAGGCTCTGGTGGGTCTAGGAGGAATGCCCGATTTGGGGAAAGTACCAAAGGACTCATCTGACACCCAACTTCCACCCTTGTCACCTATTATCTCTTCATACAGAAGCCAGACTCCAAACTCAAAGCTGTTTGAATCTCAAGGCCCACATTCCCAGCCACTCTGATATACTACCAACCCTGTGGAGACATGGTCTTCATATACTTATCCCATGGTCTTGCCATTTAAACCTTCAGCAGGCACTGCTATTTAATGGATTGAGGAGTTTTCAAAACCCTAAAGACAGAGGGAAAGTGAGGCTTATTATCCTCTGATTTATATTTATTGCAAGTTGCATTAAATAGCACACACCATGAGAGAGGAAATAGCTCTCTGTTGGGTATTGTATGCCAGTGGTCTCAAGGCTTTGGCAAGGCTTCCCTGGGTAAGGATGTGGGAAGGTCAGGGCTGTGGTTCTGAGACCCCTCCCTCATAGGCCCACCAGCCATGGTTCAAAAACCCTGTAAAAAACTCTGTCCATTTTATAGATAGAGAAAAATGCCCTCTGCAGGGGGAAGGCTTTGGTACAAGACTGGACTTCCAGCAATGAAAGTTGGCCTCTGAAATCACCAATTGCCATTTAGTTGGATGAGCTTTCTCTCAAGAGAGGTATGGGAAAGAGAAGCAAGCTGGGAAGCAAAAAGAACAAGAATGAGAGTGAGACAGAACTTGAGGAGTCAAGATGATTAGCAGATGCCAAATTGATTGTGGGATGGGAAGGGGCACAAGACCTGAGGGAAGTGAAAGAAAGAAAGAAGGAAGGAAGGAAGGAAGGAAGGAAAGAAAGAAAGAAAGAAAGAAAGAAAGAAAGAAAGAAAGAAAGAAAGAAAGAAAGTGAAAGAAAACAACTGAAAAGGATGGAGGAGATAATAGGTTTTTTCCTCACTAAATACACACCAGCCGAGAACAGTACCCTCTGTGTCTGTGGAGAGAGAGAGAGCACCTCCAGCACCTGCCCTCCGCCCACCCTCCCCATCACATCACCCTGCGCGGGAGGTGGGGGCTCACTCTCCAGCAGCTTCTCATCCCTTTTTTCCTTCAACAAGTATTCTTACTAAGAACCTACTTCAGGTCAGAAACTGGTCAAAGGCTGTGAACAAGGCAATAAGCACATAAGTGAGTTAATAAGCCCATTGTAGATAGTGGCAAAATAAAACGGGCGTAACGGGATGGGGTGTTGTCATCTGTGCAATGGCGGTATTAACCTGACTGTCCTCACTGGGTTGCTGTGAGGATTCACGGAATTAATCCATGGAAACACTTAGCACAGTACCTGGCACAGAGTGAGTTCTCGTTGGTGTTATCCATCCTTCCTTCCTTCCTTCCTTCCTTCCTTCCTTCCTTCCTTCCTTCCTTCCTTCTTTCCTGCCTTCCTTCCATCCTCCTACTTTGCCTAAAGCTCTCCCTTTCTTCCTGTGTCTTCCTCTCTCATTCATCCCCCTCTTTCCAGATCTCTCATCTTCCTCCCTCCCTTTCTCCTTTCTCTCCTTTCCACCCTCCCTTCATAAGGCAATAGCCTTGCTCTTTCCTCCCTAAATTGAAGGGCAGTGTTGTAGTAAAACAAATCGCTGTCAACAAAGTACATTTCCACTGCATTCATCCCCATGCAGAGAAGATTTATCAGGGTCTCTCACCCTCTCACATGTTATGTAAATGTGGTAATCCGGTGGAAATATGGTATCTGAGGAGTCTGAGGATAAAGACACCATAAAAACTATCAATTACCCACTGGAGCTTGGGTTTGGTTAACTCACTCACTGCCTTGCCTGTCTTCTGCCTTTCCTCTCGGGGGGAAAACTTGACAGGTGGTGACAGCTTATAAAAAGATGCTTTCTTCCTCCTTGGGTCCTAGGAGGTCATCTGGAGGATCAAATGTTTGTAAAGTGCCTGAGAAATTTTAAAGTGCTACATAATTCAAGGGTATTATGATTTCTATTGTCATGTGGGCCATCTCCGTGCCTCTTCCGGGTGACAGATGTCTGCTCTCTCTGCAAGCCTGGGCTGACCCCACGCTTGGGTTTCTGTAATCTCCTTCTGCCGCCTGAACCTATAAGCAATGCTCCTTCTTTTCGCTCTTTCTAGGTACCCCCTGGTACCCCAGAATCACATTGATGTTTGCCCTGAGTTTAATAGGAAGTTAAGCTCTCAAAAGGGATGAAAATCCTCTGAGTAGCCCACCACAGGAGTAAAGAGTGGGGCAGGTCCACAAGAGCCATGGGCAGCTAGGAGGGAGGCTAGGGTGAAAGCCCTCAGCCCCCCAGACCTCAGGGCAGCTGTACTGAGAGCTCAGGGGTGCATACGCTGCCCTAGATGACACAGAGGCTGTGCTCGGAGAGGCCTGCCCTGTCCTCCATCCCTGAAGAGGCAGGCAGAAGAGGCTGGTGGTTCAGATCCTAATATCTGAGTCCTGGGTTTGATCCCCATTCTGCTACTTTCCAAATGATTTCTCTCTTACTTTTCTCATTTGCCAAATGGCAGTGATAATAGCATCTTTTCATCTAGTTGTTGTGAGGAATAAATGAAACAAAGCTTGTGAAGCACTTAGCATGTAATAAAATAATTGTGTTGTTGTTTTAAGTGTTGCTTAGAATGCTTTCTACATCATAGGCCCTGTTCCTCGAAGGCCTGGCCATGGGGATACAGACCTTGCCTGGCTACCTCCCCCAGGAAAGGGTCCCTAGGTCTGGGTTGTGCCTGCTTCTCTTGGAAACTCAGCAGCCCCATGAGGGCTAGAGTTGAGGGACCGGAAGAGGCAATAGAAAGGCAAGAAGCGTTTTGGGGGAGGTGGGTGTTTCTTACCCAGAAATGTCAGGAGTCAGAGCTGGAAGTGGGGGAGGTGGTGGGGGTAGGGGGAGGAGGGAAAAAGATAGGATGTCTCCAAGCTGCCAGAATCTGGATGGGGATGCAACTCTGGGGTTCTGGCACTTCCTGCCACCCCCAGTCTTGGGAATGAGTCATTAGAGGGAGGAGTGATGGAGGTGTCACGCTCTGCCCACAGATCATCAGGCCGTTCCCCAAAAGAGGGCTGATGGGAGGGAAAAGGAGAAAATCTGGAGGCTTAAGGGTGGAGAGGAGCTAGGAATAAGGGGAGAGAGGAGGAGCTTCTAAGGTTCAGCTCACCTATTGGCAGCCCAGGGAGGCAGGCCTCCACCTCCTGTACCAGCTTCACTGCCCATCCTGGCCACGAATAATAAATCCACAACTGCTCTTTTGACCTCCGCCTCTGTGTTGGGCTGGCTCTCTCCAGTTTTCTCACAGTGGGGTGCTTCACATCCTTTTGCTAACCTACAGTGGGGAAGGGGACAGGGGATCCACTTGTCCCTTTTCCATCTGTCCAACTCTTGAAGTCTCTTCCCCCTTAAAGGCCTTTGCCTCCGACCCTGAGCAACCCATCTATAACTGTGTCATAGCAACTGGCTCATTTCATTGGGATTATGTTTCTTCAGGAATGCCTGATCCCTTAGCCTTCCAGCTCCTCAATGTCAGGGACTTCTTTATGTCTCTAGAGTCCAGCCAAAGGTTAGACACCAATGTATGGATATGGCCTTGGCCCACAAATACTATTTTTTCTCCTTCTTTAGCTCTCTAGTTACTGCTATTCCCAACTCTTTATATTTTCTATTTACTGAGCACTTACTATGTGGCAGGTATTTTTACACGTTAATTTATTTAATCCTCACAATGATCTGCCCTAGATGAGAAAACTTTTACAGATGAGAAAACTGAGCTCAGTGAAATTAAGTAACTTGTCCAAGGTCACAGAGTCTCAGGTGTCAGAGCTGAAATTTGCCAGCAAAGCTTTCAGATTTGTTTGTTTGTTTGTTTATTTTGAGTCTTTTTTTTAAAAGGTTTTATTTATTTATTCATGAGAGACAGAGAAAGAGAGAGGCAGAGGGAGAAACAGGCTCCCCGCAGAGCAGGGAACCTAGGGAGCCTGATGCGGGACTCAATCCCAGGATCCTGGGATCATGACCTGAGTTGAACACAGACACTTAACTGACTGAGCCACCCAGGAGCCGTTTTGAGAGTCTTTTTATAATTTTTTTAAAATACAAAAATGAGGGGGCCCCTGGGTGGCTCAGTCAGTTAAGCATCTGGCTTTGGCTCAGGTCATGATCCCAGAGTCCTGGAATAGAGTCCCGCCTGGGGTTCCTTGCTCAGCGGAGAGCCTGTTTCTCCCTCTAACTGCTGTTCCCCCTTCTTATATGCTCTCTTTCTTCCTCACTCTCTGACAAATAAATAAATAAAATCTTAAAAAAAAAAAGAAAATACAAAAATGAGACCTCTTAGTTGTAATAATTTCATACAGAATTTTTAAATTTTAGTTAATTTTTTCAGATATCTTTTTTAAATTTAAATTTAATTAATATATAGTGTATTATTAGTTTCAGAGGTAGAGTTTAGTGATTCATCAGTTGCATGTAACACTCAATGCTCATCACATCACGTGCCCTCCTTAATGCCCATCACCCAGTTACCCCATCCCCCTACCCACCTCCCCTCCTCAGTTTGTTTTCTATAGTTAAGAGTCTCTTATGGTTTGTCTCCCTCTCTGATTTCATCAGATTTTAGTTAATTTTTGAGTTTCCTGTTGCTTTATTGAGATGTAATTTACATACTATACAATTTACCCATTTAAGGTGCACAATTCAATGGTTTTTGGTATATTTATAGAGTTGTGCAACCGTTACCACAATTAATCCTAGGACATTTTCATCCCTGGAAAAGGAAGCCCCATACCCATTTGGAGTCACTATCCATATCCTCTCAACATCCTCAGCCCTAGGCAACCATATGTCTACTTTTTGTCTCTCTAGATTTGCTTACTTTGGAGATTCCCTATGAATGGAATCACACAATATGTGGCCTTTGTGACTGACTTCTTTCACTTAGCATAATGTTAAGTTTCATCCATGTTGTAGCATTTATCAGTACTTCATTTTTTTCATTGCCAAATAGTATTCCATTAACATTAATGAAATGGAATAGTAGTATTCCATTGTGTGGATATTGCATGGAAATACCATGCAATACCATGTTGTATGATCCATTTATCAATTGATGGAAATTTGGATTGCTTCCCCTTTATGGCTGTTATGAATAATGTTGCTATGAACGTTCATGTACAAATTTTTGTATGAACACCTGTTTTCAGTTCCCTTGGGTATATGTCTAGGAGTGGAATTGCTGGACCATATGGTAACTCTATGTTCAACCATTTGAGGAAATGCCAGACTGTTTTCCAAAGCAGATGTAGCATATTACAATCCCACCAGAGGTGCATCAGGGTTCCAATTTCTCCACATCCATCCGACATTTGTTGTTATCTTTTTTATTATAGCCATCCTGGTGGTGTGAAGTAGTATCTCATTGTGGTTTTGTTTTTCATTTCTCTGATGACTAATGATGTTGAACATCTTTTTATGTGCTTGTTGCCTATCTTCTTTAGTGAAATATCTATCCAGATCCTTTGCCCTTTTGAAAATTGGGTTTTTTGTTTTTTTGTTAGTGAGTTGTGGAGTTCTTTATTTTTTTAAAAGATTTTATTTTATTTATTTGAGAGAGAGAGAGCGGGAACAGGGGAGAGGAGCAGATAGAGAGGGAGAAGAAGACTCCCCACTGAGCAGGGAGCCCAACATGGGCCTTGGTCCCAGGATCCAGAGATAATGACCTGAGCCCAAGGCAGACGCTGAACTGACTGAGGCACCCAGGAGCCCTTTGGAGTTCTTTATATATTCCAGATTTAAGTTCCTTATCTGATACATAATTCTTAGATATATATTTTCTCCCATTCTGTGTTTTATCTCCCACTTTCTTGATGGAATCCTTTGAAGCACAAAAATTTTTAATTTTGATGAAGTCCAGCTTAGTTTTTTCTGTCACTTGTACTTTTGTTGTCGTACCTAAGATGGCTTTCCCTAACCCAAAGTTAGAAAGATTTACTTCTAATTTTTTTCTGAGAGTTTTATAGTTTTAGCTTTGTAAGTCTATGATCCATTTTTTATATGGTGTGAAGAAAGGGGTCCAAGTTCATTCTTTTACATGTGGATATCTGGTTGTCCCAGCATCATTTGTTTAAAAAACTATCTTTTCACCATCAAATTGACTTGACATAAAATCAGCTGACTATAAATGTGAGGGTTTATTCTGAACTCTCAAGTCTATTCCATTGGTCTACATGTCTTTCCTTATACCAGGACCACACTATCTTGATTATTATAGATTTGTTTAAGTTTTCAATTCAGAAAAGTGTGGATCTTCCCAATGTTGTTCTCTTTTTTCAGGATTGCTGTGGGTATTCTGGGTCGCTTGCATTTCTATGTGATTCTTAGGATCAGTTGTAAATTTCTACAAGGAACCCAGCCGGGATTTTGATAGGGATCGTGTTGAATCTCTACACCAAATCTCTACACCAATCTCTACACCAATCCGAATTGGTGTAGAGGTATATGGAATACCTAGTTGGAATACCATACCATCTATCATTTACAATCCAAAAGGAGACAGGAAAATCATTGAAGAGGAGAAAGAGAGAGGGAGAGAGAGGGAGAGGGGGAGAGAAAAAGTGAGGGAGAGGGAGGGAGAGAGAAAGAGGGAAGGAGGAAGAGAATTAAAGAAGAGGAGTGGTCATCCATATGGAACAAGTAGAAATGAATCCATATGTGAGGAGGCCCCAGGCCAATCAAGAGGCAGAATCTTGGGAACACTGAATTCTTCATCACCAGACACATCTTCCGTTAACCTAATTTCAGTTCATATGTTGGTAAATAGTACAGCTTCTTCCTTCCCCAAATCATTTTTTTCCCCTAAGATCTCTTCCATATAACTGGAAGTTATGAGGATGCCTTATATGCCTTCATTTGTGGGATTTAATGGAAGTTCCTGTTGAAAAACCCCAAGTCTCTAATGGAAAGAAATGAATCTCATCCCTACCGCCTTTTCTGCAGTAAGAAGTGCTACAGCCCATTCTTGGTGAATATTAGGGAAATTAGTCTGCCCTGGGACCTCAGTTCTGGGGAGACTGGTGTATGGAAGGTATGCCTGGGTCTCCATGGGTGCTTTGGGGCATGCAGGGTGGGGAATGGGGTTGTAACTCTCTTATAGCCTCATCATCTGGTGAACTTAGCTGGGCCCAAAGTGTCTTGCTACAATCTGTACCTTCTTCTTCTTCTTTTTTTTTTTAAAATAATTTGTTTATTTTTATTAACATATAATGTATTATTTGTTTCAGGGGTACAGGTCTATGATTCATCCGTCTTACACAATTCACAGCACTCACCGTAGCACATACCCTCCAATCGTATCTTCTGTATCTCAACCAGACCATCCTTCTTACTAAGAGCTGGTGAGGGAGTGAGGATATGGGAGGTGGGGATACAGACTGGAGAAGTGAGCTTAATTCCCTCCTAGTGGGTGGAGAAGGGATGATTGAAATTGCTCATTTAGCAAACGATTTAGCCTGCTGTAGAAAATCCTATTAAATCACAATTCTTATCTCAGTCTGTGGCTCCTGGGAAGAGCAGCTCTGGGCTTTGTGAAGACCTGGGCACAGTCTTTTCTGAATCTGGCCAACCAATCATCAACACTAAGAAGCTAAAATCCAGAGGCAGGGAAACTTCACCAGGTTTCCCTGTCTCTTCCCACCCCTTCACCCTAGTTGCTGCTATCATCCATCAATTATCTGGTTAGTTGAGGCTTTTCTCTGCCCTTTGCAATATAAATAGCAAGCATTTTATGGGTCCCCATTAAGCAATGTGATCAGCATCAATTACCTAATGAGACTCTGGAGAGTCGTGATTTAAAATCCTGTCCTCAGTTGTGACTCGGCTTTGTATGCAGCCAATGTGATAATTGCAGTGACATCCAAACTAATGGCTCTCCAGATGTGGGGCCTCTGCTCTCAGCCTGGGTTTGGCCCTGGGGAAAATTTGCCCTGTGCCGAAGGTGCTGATCTCTGTACTTTATTCTGAAAGGGAGAGTTTTATTTGTCCTACCAGGGCTCAGGGATTGATGGCACAGATCAGGGCACAGCTCTGCCCTATGGTTTCAGGGCCTCTGGGCACGAAGACTAGAGGAAAGTGCAAGGACACAGCTCCCGAGGGTGGGCAGTTTTGTCTGTTTTGTTCTATGCTGTTTTCATAGAGCCTAGACTACCTGGCACACAGCAGGGCCTTCATAAATATTTGATAAATGAAGAAATAAAATCCTGGGATGGTCCCTTAGCCAGCAAGCCCTTCTCTTTGCAACTTTAGGTGTACTTCCCTGGAAGACACGGAGAGATTTTTGTGTTTAGTGATGATCTTTCCAGTGTGAAGATTTAGTAATTGTCCCATTTGGGCTGGTGGCCTGAGATACAAGTATCCGATGTTGGCAACCTAAAGTTTTTCATCTTTCTTTCGAAACATTCCCATCCCTATTCCGAGACAGCCTGGTTAAGGATTACATTCTGGCTTGTTCCCCACCCCCCACCCCCGCCCCCCAGAGCAACACTGGTGGCTCTTTTCTTCCTCACTTTTCTTTTCTTTTTTTTAATTTTTATGTACTCTCTACACCCAACATGGGGCTTGAATTTACAACCCCGAGATCACGAGTTGCATGCTCTTCCGACAAGCCAGCCAGGTGCCCCTTCTTCCTCACTTTCCTTAGCTCCTCCCTTGGATAAGAAGCAACTTGAAGCCATTTGCCAAATCCATTTGTCAGTTTTCAGTAGTCATTTATTCTGTGTCTCAGCAGCATTTGACCTACTTGGTCCCACCCTTCCTTTTGAAACACTTTCTCCACTTGGTTTCCTTGGCACTAACACTTTCAAGTGTCAGCTTTTATTTTAGGATACTTTTAAATTTATAGAAAAGTTGCAAAGCCACTACAGAATTGCCCTATACCACATACCCAGTCCCCCTCCCGCCCTGCCGTTATCAGCATCTTCCTTCAGTATGGTACATTTGTCACACCTGTTGAGACAAATTCTAATATATTATTATTATTTTTTTAAAGATTTTATTTATTTATTTGACACAGAGAGAGACAGCAAGAGCAGGAACACAAGCAGGGGGAGTGGGAGAGGGAGAAGCAGGCTTCCCACGGAGCAGGGAGCCAGATGCGAGGCTCGATCCCAGGACCCTAGGACCATGACCTGAGCCAAAGGCAGGCGCTTAACGACTGAGCCACCCAGGTTCCCCTCTAATATATTATTATTAACAAAAATCCATATTTGATTCAGATTTTTACCTAATGCCCTTTTTTTCGTTCAGGATGCTGCATTTCATTTAGTTGTCATATCTCCTTAGGCTCCTCTTGACTATGATAGTTTCTCAGACTTTCCTTGTTTTTTTTAATGATTTTATTTATTTATTTAACAGAGAGAGAGAGAGAGAGATATCAAAAGAGGGAACACAAGCAGGGGGAGTGGGAGAGGGAGAAGCAGGCTTCCCGCTGAGCAGGGAGCCCGATGCCAGGCTCGATCCCAGGACCCTGGGATCATGACCTGAGCGGAAGGCAGACCCTTAACGACTGAGCCACCCAGGCGCCCCCAGACTTTCCTTGTTTTTGAAGATTACTGGCCAGGTATTTTGTAGAATGTCCCTGCATTGGGATTTGTCTGGGTTTTTCCTATGATTAGATTAGGGTTACATGTTTTCCGGAGGAAGACTATAGAAGTGCCGTTTTCAGTATATCCTATCAATTGACATGATTTATTTCTATTGATGTTAACCCTGGTTGAGTTTAAGTTTGCCAGATTTCTCCGCTATAAAGTTACTCTTCCACCATCCCTGCCCTCCTTCCTTACTATACTCTTTGGAATGAAGTCAATATATACAGTCCACATTTAAGGAATCCTTGAAGGCAGAGTATCTCCATACATTATTTGGAATCCTATAAAGGGGATTTGTCTCTTCTCCATTTATTTGTTTATTTAGTCAATTAATTTATATCAGTATGAGCTCATAATTACTTATTTTACAGTCAGGTTACAATCCAGTAAACTTTATTTTTTAAAAAAATTTTTATTGTTATGTTAATCACCATACATTACATCATTAGTTTTTGATGTAGTGTTCCATGATTCATTGTTTGTGCATAACACCCAGTGCTCCATGCAGAACGTGCCCTCTTTAATACCCATCACCAGGCTAACCCATCCTCCCACCCCCCTCCCCTCTAGAACCCTCAGTTTGTTTTTCAGAGTCCATCGTCTCTCATGGTTAAACTTTGTTTTTTTGCTCAAATCTTTCCACTTTTGGTTATTGGGAGCTCTTTCACTTAGCTATGTCCCTTTGATATACTTCCATCACTGGGTTTTTGTTTGAGCCCTTACTTTCTTTCTGACACTGCAAGATGCTCCAGGCTTATATTATGTATTTCCTGCCCCACCTCTAGAATCAGCCATTTCTCCAAGGAGCTCTGTTGTTGTTTTTTCCCATAACAAAAGAGTTTCACTCCCTGAAATTATATTATTTCCTTGCATTCTATCTGTATCTCCCACTAGAACATTAGGTCCTTAAACAGGACCTTTTCTGCTTATTCACTGCTGAATCCTGATTACCTAGAATAGTGTCTGGCACACAAGAGGATATCAATAAAAGTGTAGTGAATGAATGAATAAGACCAAGTATTATGCCTTTTATATACATGTATTCTTTTTTTAAAATTCAAGTATAATTAACATACAGTGTTATATTAGTTTCAGGTGTGCAATGTAATGATTCAATAATTCTATACACTGCTCCGTGTTCATCATGACAAGTGTCCTCTTAATCCCATTCACCTATTTCACCCATCCCCCCACCCACCTCCCCTCTGACAATCTTTCAGTTTGTTCTTTGTGTTTAAGAGTCTGTTTTTTTGTTTGTTTGTCTCTTTTTTTCTTTGTTCATGTGTTTTGTTTCTTAAATTCCACATATGAGTAAAATCATATAGTATTTGTCTGTCTCTGACTGACTTATTTCACTTAGCGTTATACCCTCTAAATCCATCCATGTTGTTGCAAATGGCAAGATCTCATTCTTTTTTTAATGGTTGAGTAATATTCTACTGTGTGTATCTACCTACCTACCTATCTATCTATCTATCTATCTATCTATCTATCTATCTATCTCACATCTTTATCCATTCATCTATAGATGAACACTTGGGTTGCTTCCATATGTTGGGTATTGTAAATAATGCTACAGTAAACAGAGGGGTGCATATATCTTTTCAAATTAGTGTCTTCATTTTCTTTGGGTAAATCCCCAGTAGTGGAATTACTGGATCATATATATACATGCATTCTTCAAGATGCTTTGACACTTCTAAGAATTTGATCAAAGGATAGATGTAGAGATGGATGGACATATGGATATATGAATCAAAAAACGGATGAATGAATGACTGAACAGATGGATAGATTATTAGATGTATGAATGAATTGAGAAATGGCTGGAAGATGGTGTTACCACTTTGTACTCCAGTTATTCATGATAGAAAGTGAGTGGTGAGGGGCCTCATTCTTGATTCCTTCCACACTTTCTTCTTCCACGTTCAATCAAGTGCTAAGTCCTGCCAATTTTACATCTCAAATACTTCCTAAATCCATTTCCTGTTTTTCATTTCAACTGCTCATTGCCCTAGTGCACACTCTCTTCATCTCTTGCCTGGATGCTGTTATAGCCTCCTAACTCATCTCTCTGCCTTCAGCCTTGTTCCCACCCCCACAAGCATCCGCATTCCTGCCAGAGGGATCATTCTAAAATACAGCTATGCCTGTGTTACTCCGCTGCTTAAACCCTTAGGGTAAAGTCTAAACTCCTTTAGCGTGATATAAAGCACCTTTGACGACCTGGATCTTGGCCATCTCTCTAGCTTCTCTTCTGCCATTCTCTACCTTGCACTGATTTGTATGCCTCAAAAATACCAAATTGCTTATAGTTCCCACCAGGGAGCATGCTGTCTCCCTGCTCTGTCCTTTGCTTATAGTCATCCCCCTGCCTGGAATGCCCTTTCCTCACATCCATGGTTTAGAATTCTTACGTGTTTCAAGTTGAGAAACAGTTACAAAGCATGTAACTTTGCAGTTGTGATTATGCTTCTTAACAGGACCAGGACTAGGGTGCCAAGTTTAAGGAGAGCAGGTGACAGTGAACACACCCTTCACTTTTGTGCCCTTGCTATCTCACTTGACTCACCCTAGTCCTGGTCCTAGTCTTTTCTAGACTGGGAGCCTCCTGAAGGCAAGAACTTTGTCTGTTATTCCTATAATCCCTAGTTCAAGGACTGGTGCCAGGCAGGTGCTCAGTATATGTGGGAGGGAGGGAGGAAGGATGAATTGGAGGTCTACGGCCTAGGCCTTGAGTCCAGACTCTACATCTTACTAGCTATGGGAATCTGAACAAGTTTCTCTCTGTTCCTCAGTTTCTTCATCTGTGGAAAAGTAATAATAATAATGAATATCTCTATTAGAGGATTATCTTTCCATTGTAAGGGAGATTATCCATTTCTCCAAAGTTTTAAGATTTATTGACCTAAAATAAAGTTTTTTACAGTGTTCCCTCATGACTAAATTTTCTGCCATATCTTCAGGTATGTATCCTTTAAACATTTGTTGATATTGTTTATTAGGCCTTCTCTTTTTCTGGATTGAGCTTATCAAAATGTTTTCTAGATCCTCTATAGTATCTCTATTTTCTAATTCATTAATTTTTGTTTTTGTCTTATGATTTCTTCCTCCTACTCTCTTTTGGGTTAAGCTGTTCTTTTTTAACTTCTTGAGTTGGATGCTGTGTTTCAGCTTTTGATTTTCTTATATAAACATTTAAATCCATACATTTCCCTTTAAGTACCACTGTATCTGCCTTCCACAGCTACCTTTCATTTCTAAATAGCTCCATTTTGATTTATCTTTTTGTCCCATGAGTTTAGAAGTGTTTCCAAATGCATGGGGGCCTTGTTATCTTTCTGTTGTTAAGTTCTATTTTGATTAGAGAAAGTAGTCTATTGATTTTTTTTTTTAATCTGATGAGATGAGCTCTCAGGACTAGTATGTGATCAGTGCTTTAGATGTCACATGGGTGCTTGAAAGGATAGTCGTTGGCTGCCTCATGGGATTATTGTGAAGATAAATATTAGATAACACCTATACAGCTCTTAAAACAGCGCTTAGCACTTAGTAACATCTCAAGAAGCAGTGGCTCTCATTGTTGGTTTGTTATTGTTGGTGGATGACGATATTAGTTGTTCCTCTGTGTGTCACTAGGAGCTCTGGGAATTAGGGAAATTGAGCCCTTTCCTGCAAGTCAGCCCTCTACAGTTTAACATCTATACTGGCTGCAAGGTCAATTACTCTTTGACACTCACAGAAAGTACCACTCAGCTCATTATGGGAAAAAGAGCCCAGAGTTTGAATCAGTCTGACCAGAGCTGGGGCCCTGGCGTGGCCCCTCACTAGTCGTGTAACACTTCCCTTCCCCCAAATTCTACTTTCCTTACTGGGGTTTGATCTTGGACATGCAGGCTTGTTGAGAAGATTAAAGTGAAAGCCTTCAACACAGGACTGGACACAAAGTAGACCTCTGATAGTATTGCTTTGTTTTCCTTTCCTTCCACTGAGCCTGCAGGAACAGAGAGGAAGGAGGTTAGAGCTGTAATATTGTAGCCATTTCTCCTCTCCTCTGCTGGACTTCTCTCCTAGAAAGCCTCCTTATCATCCCTGCAAGGCTGCATTTCTTTGATCCTCCTCATCATGGAGCAGCTCGAAACTAGCCATGACTGAGGGAGGGGAGGGGGGAGAAAGGGGATGTTGACATATGCAAATCATTACCCAGCCTCTTGCCAAATTAGTGTGACGCCTGCTTGGACAGAATTTCTTTTTTATCTCTTATGTCGAACAGCCCAATTAATTTTTCAGGCCACCAGTCACCATATCCAATAGATAGCAGCTCCTCAGACCTTCAGTGAGAGCAGCGTCATCCTCCTTGGAGGCCACTCAAAGTTGGGATTTGTCTCTGCTCATTCTGGGGTCCCTAGGTGGACTGCACGTCTTGGGCACCTCTGCCTTGTCCTGGGGCTGATGCTGAGCTTCCCTCAACACTGACTTCAACCTCTCCTACTTTCTCTCCTTTAAGCCTCAGTCCCAGTGTGCAAAATGGGTTGGTTGATTTTCCTACCTTTGAATAGGAGGTATGAGGGGCGCCTGGGTGGCTCAGTTGTTAAACGTCTGCCTTCGGCTCAGGTCATGATTCCAGGGTCCTGGGATCGAGCCCTCCGCATCGGGCTCCCTGCTCGGCGGGAAGCCTGCTTCTCCCTCTCCCACTCCCC